>NW_017101388.1:64167-68924 GCF_001263275.1 Habropoda laboriosa
ATACGTTGGTGCATTAGTGAGGTGTTTCGTGCCATCTGTTACTTTTTTCACCACGTGCCGGTAGTAGCCTACGAAAGAATTGGCTGCTTTTTCGAAGGTTGAGAAAAGTAACCGCGTAGGGTCGTGAAGCCCTGACGTAGGCAGTGAAGTCCTGTCACTTATTTACATATAATCATACCCTCGAAACTCAATAGAAAATATAATATATTTTACTTTATCCTACAAGAACTCGTATTTCGTGCAATTGTATCTTTTTACTGTTAAAAAATTAGAAATGCCAATTTTGTGCACATAGTTTCTTTAGAAAACAATATTACACGTTGCCTTGCACGCCGATTCAGGTGGGTGTAGCTGTCCTATGACGAGTCAACCGTGTTCTGTATAAGGAGTTTTATTGCAAGAAGACTGTAAATGACTTCGTTTGACTTTAGACATGGATTTACTACATCGGTGATTACATGGAAAATCATATGAATTTTAGCATGCGTATAGATTATTAGAAGCCATCCAGTATTAACTTTATCATCCAAAATATTATTTAGAACCTAATTAAGATAATAACGTAAAAATTTTTTTGGGCAAACTTGCTCTTTTAAGAATTACAAGTTCCTTCTTGTTCTGAATAACGTAAAACTCGGTTTTCAAATTGGTCTTTCCTCTGCAATTCGAACATAACCTTAAAATTTTATTTTGCAATTTAATAAACTTTTACGTCTGTGAAATCTGATAGAAATGCATACAAAAAAATGTGCAAGTGTTATTAGAATAAAACTGTTTACGAGGGATGTGGCAGATTAGCCTTAGCCAAAATTAATTAACCAGAAACTTGACACTGTAGAGAAAATTCCAAGGAATATGATACTTTTTTGAAGATTGAAAATCACATTTTACCAAGAAAATTGCAAAATAAAAATTTATTTATAATTTTCGTATGGTGAAAATAGTTTCGCGAGCTTAAGGTTAAATGTAAAAGGTATTACGTCTATATGGTTAATAGGGAAGGATAGCATTTTGGCGTGGAATGGATACGCGCTTTCTGTTATCTTCTATCCTTCTATCTTCGAACCATAGTTCTCACTCTTAGGCCGGCCGATTACTACACATTCATACAGGAACAACCGCAGAATCGTAGCTTGAGTAAGGTGTGGCTTACTGCTCGAATATCGCGCCGTGCTCGAGTTTGCTGACCATTTTACATAGAGCTACTTTGAGATCGGATCTGACCTATACTATACCTAACATAGAATTGAACGTTGATTCATACTCGTTCGCTTCGTACGGTTTCTGTTTGACGATATTGGAAGTTCTTTGACATTTCCTCTGTAACAAAACAGAAATATGCCCCAAATTCTGATAATTTTTCTTTACGAGTTCAAGCCCGGTGATTAATTTATGATAGGTGTTGTACATAATATGTCGATAAGTAACGTTACTTATCTGTGTCATTTCTGTGTACATGTAACATATTAAATAATACGAATCGAAAATTAGTTACAATTTGTACTCATATATCAAATATTTAAAAAAATGCACGAAATTATGAAATATAACTTAGAATAAAGGGAAATAAGCCTTAACGAAGTTAAATTTTTGGCGAATGATTAAATTTCTTATTTAACTGTTGCGTACATTTATTTAAGTATGGCAATTAGAGTACATATAATTATACTGGTCGTTTAAAGGGGTTTTTACCATTTTACTTTCATTCTCATTCGAAATAAATCATAAGCTCTTTCTTAGTAACTTTTTACTAAAAGAGATTTTAAAAAGCCATAATGATATGTCTTGCTGTTTATTATACTCAGTTCTAAGATTCTTAAATAATGAAAGAGTGGAGTCAGTTAATCGTCATAAGAAGTAAGGACGTACAACTTGCGTTGGATTGACAGGTTTCGTTGACTTTCTAAATCATCGCTTGATTGCATTAATTTCCGGTAAAGTTTTATCTATGATTTACGTATGATCTCTATTTTCTTTTATTTTACAATATACTTACATAACCGATGTAAATTTTCGTACTTTGTGTTCTTAAATATTGATGAAACTTAAAATATTTGTATTCTTTTTTGTGAATAAGTAAACATTATTTCAGAAATCGTCTTTAAAATTTAATAGCAAATACACAAATATTTGTGCATTAGAAAATTATCGTGTAGGCAATTTAGAGAGACCAGTGTCTAAACGATCTTTCGGCAACTATACTAATTTAACGAGGCAAACGGAAATTACTCCGAGTGCCTTCCAATTTTACAAAATCTCTAATCAATATTAACAGTGAATGTAAATAATTTATTTGTTCCGTGGAAAATACTGCATAAGACACTGTGAGATTAAAGATAATGTCGTTATCAAAGCTGAAAAATCCTTAGAAAAGAAGACTGTTATTTGCCAATTAGAAATTGGGAAAAGATTTATATTTCTTTTATAAAATATATGAAACATTTGTTTTGAGTTATTTTTAGCAACGAAAAAGTTTAGTTTAAATAGACTGGACGGATTCGAGGAAGGAAGTAGATTTTTCCCGAAATGTAATGTTTGCGGTGTATCAGTTATAATTTGAGCAGATAGTGATCTTTCTCTGAAAATGTTTAAAATATTTTACTCTTGACACATATTGTAGTTTTTTTTTATTTAAGCAAGGCCGGTTCTTCACAATATTTAAAGATTCCTTCAAAAGCATTGTTTGCAAGGTGGGCAATATCATCCTTTTACAAATCTCATGTTAGAACACATTGAATTGTAATTAAATTCATTCATAAGGACATTTCAGCAAAATACACTTGTATCCATAGTTTGAATATTAAACCAGTAATAACAAAGTGTCAATTCGTATGCTCGTGTCCATTTGGATTGAAAAATAATTTATGTCGAAAAGTAAAATAAACAGATATTAGACACGTACAAGGTGTCCTATTTAAATCAGTTCGTTAAGAATTACTAATAATACTGAAAAATGTATCAGACAAATTGAACGATTTCAAAGACGTGATCTGATTTTTGTAGTTTTCTAGCATTCCTGGTTTCTCCACTGTTTCCATTAGTACATTAAAAAGCATATAATTCTTCTCTAGAAAAAAGACAGTTTATCTTCAAAGTGCTGTACACGTTCAGCTGTAATTTGAAATATTTTGAGAGAGAAGGAGAGAAATTCATTGATTCGAAAAATATGATTAGCGCCTACGTGCTGAGATTGAAGGAAACAACTGTTTCAAAACAGCAATCTGCGGGGAGAAATCGATTCGAAGAACTTAATTATTACAAATCTAGCTTTGAGTTTAGGTCAGGAGTATTCCAGTATTAGATTCGACGCAAATTAGAAGCAATGTTTAACGACATTTATTGTCAAGTTCGCTTAATTACAACTTCCAAAACAAATATTCGAAACAGTTTCTTTTGCCCACAGGTTTATGTTTGCATTTACATCGCACAAATGTGTTTGCTATGCTTGCATATTCTTTTCAAATAGTGAAAAATGGTAAATGTGCATGAGCAGTTCACAAGCCAAAGTGGTTAACTCCTCTTTTTGAATTTTTTAAAATTTTTGTACCAAAGCACTCGATTGATGCTTATCTTTTCATATTTAAAATAAATTTCCTTAACAATTAGGCTTAACACCACCAAATGACAAAAATTTTGACGGCCGTTGAATAATAAATACTTTACATTAGAAGCCAATGTGATTAACTTCTTACTCGAAAGTAAATCGTTGTAACAATGTAATTCCAATGCTTGCAAGAATTTAGCTAAGTAATTTTTTAATGCAATGTTATTTATTAGACAATAAGTAAACTAGTTACCACAACCTGTAATAAAGAAAGTAACATTAAAAAAAAAAGAAATACAATTAACAGTTCGTGGTCTGCGGTCAACGCCGGGCCGTTCCACTCATTTGTTTCGACGTATCAATAGCACAATTCGTACTTAGCCATGCATATTTCGTTGTAGTCCTGCTTATACAGGGTGTCCCGTAACTCCTGTAACACCCGGAAATGGGGGGTGACTCTGAACAACTGTTTCCTTTACCAAAATGTTGTTTGAAGCTTCATTTTTGAATTATTAACGAAAAACACTGGCCAATCAGAGCGCGCGTAGAGCCCGCGCTCAGGGACGAAGAACAGAGGCTCATTCGCGCGCAGATTCCGACTGATTGCAATTTTTTCAAAAATTTATACAAACGTGGGAATGACGGCAAAAAACCATTTCTCTAAGCCTTATAAAAATAGCGGCGCAAAGTCAAAATTTTTTGACAGCGATCGATAACCGAGAAGTCACGCGTACGCATTTGTTCACGATCGCGCGCGGATGAGAGACAGCGCTCCCGTGCCTGGGCGCGGGCTCCACGCGCGCCCTGATTGGCCAGTGTTTTTCGTTAATAATTCAAAAATGAAGCTTCAAACAACATTTTGGTAAAGGAAAAAGTTGTTCAGAGTCACCCCAGCAACCCCCCATTTTCGGGTGTTCGAGGAGTTACCGGACACCCTGTATAAACGCTGATGTCCAAAGAACTGCTCAAGCTAAAAGCAAACATTGCTCGAACGTTTTTTATAGTAAAGTTCATGGTTTTCTCTATTAGTAAGCATTGCAAGGTCCGCTGACGGACTGCAAAGTGTTAGTCAGTCACAGTCCAAGCGTCGCAGAAGCAAGTGCATTCGGATTGTTGAAAAAAAATTATTTTAGTATTAGTGTCAGAATTTTCATGGTTACTATAACAACTTAAGAACAAATTGTGACGACGGGACCTTGAATACGATTGCCAA
>NW_017101388.1:68935-70735 GCF_001263275.1 Habropoda laboriosa
TGCCAAAGATGGCATTATTTATGTTGATAATTCCGTTATTAATATTGAAATCTAATCACATTTAATAATAATAATTAACGATTATTCCAAGGATATACTATTTTATGCATTTTATACGTTGTTAGGGAAAAGTTACAGAATTGTTAGATAAAGTAGTAATAAATTCTACAATGTTTATTTGAATTTATATTTTAAAAGGAATTTTAAAGAACAACGTATATAATTTCGTTAATTATCTTTACTTCTTGTTTTGCGGTGTTAACCGATCTGGTAAATGAGCGGCTCATATAGCAGAAAGAATGTAAAACAGATGTTTACCGTTGTTCAATTTTATTAGCATATGTATGCTTTAATAGTTATTTAATACCTGAAAATTGCTTCATACTGTTATGGACTATCTTACGTGTAAATAATTAATGTAGTTTTCGATTAATATCACATTCGCGGTATTTCAAAATTTCTAAAATTGAAAACAATGTTGTTTTATTTTATCGTTATCAAATCGGATGCTACTAGTGTAAAAAAATATACATATGTAATTATAATAATGACAAAATATGAATATTACGTATGGAGTTTGCAGTGTTATTCAAATTATGCAAAGCATTTTCGCACATGTGGAGAAATTTTTTAAATTTATCGATCGTTTTATTAGTTGAAACATTTAATATTTTATTTATGTAACTTACGTGATTTTATTGTATGGAAAAGTAACTTGATTTACTAAAATTTTGTTAATATAATTGGTAAGATTCCATGATAACAGACCATTGATTCAGTTAACTAAAATTGTTTTCAGTGTACAGAATTTTGGTTAACAATGTGCCTCTGTTTACACTGTAGAGTTAAATTACGTCTACTGTACGTACACTTGTTCTCATATTTGAAAAATTTTTGATGAAATATCGAACGCGTGCAATCAGAAAGACAATTAAAATTTTACAAACGCGGCAATGTGGAAACACATGGCGTTAATTAAATAAGATTTGTTAACCGGAGGTTGTTACTTAACTGTCTTTCTGTTGAAGACGCTCGGCTCATTACTCAACGCGAGCAAATTGCTGGTATCCGTGTAATTTCTTGCGTAGTAACAAAGAAAAAGGAGAATGTTCAAGTTTCCTTCTTCTTTGCTACTTACAACAAAGATTTTCCAAGGAAGAAAATCTTTCAAGATCGATCTTGGCTGTACGCCAACTATGAAAACTGTTTAGCAACCTTTTCTCAAGTTTAGGTACTAGATTTCTAACCCTCTATTGTTGGACACGTGAATATTCACAAATTTGTGCGGAATAATTAAGTAGTAAAGGCCAAAAGGATCTTAGATTTTGTGTTTTTATTTAACTACTCGTTTTTATATTTAACAGAAATACAGTAAATTTTAATATCTCTTTAATTTGTTCTTCAACAGAATTTATGGAAAATAAGAGATTGTACAATATTCCTACATGCGAATTGTGCTTATTACACAAACAATTTTCAAATTTAGTTCATCTTAATTTCTTATTCTTTTATGTATAATACGTAGATCGAAACGTTTCAGACAATCAAATATGATAGTACGATTTCCGTTTTAAAACTATAATCGTACATCGTCCTTGTGATTTCATATGCGGAGAAAGTTGATCGTAAAAACTGATATTTCTGGAAATAAAAAGACGTATATTTTCTTGCGATTTTACTTCTAAATGTTATTACATTTTTATATACGTGATTTGCAAGAGAAACGATTGCGGTGCTACTACATGACAAATTTAGAAATAACAAACATTAAGCATTTGATAATTATTAGTTTAGTTTATA
>NW_017101388.1:70960-99124 GCF_001263275.1 Habropoda laboriosa
AGTTTAGTTTAAAGATTCAAATTCTGTTCAGTAACCGTTCATCTAAATGCAAACGTAGGTACTTGTTTTATAATATTTTATGAATAAAATAGTAATATGTTTTCAAAGATTTATAACGTAAACAGTGAATTAAAAAAGAAAATTCAATTTCCATATTTAAAGATTAAGAAGTAAAAGCATAATATACGTAAACTTTGTTTCCCTAAATTTTGCTTTCATCAACGATACGTTTTCTTAGTAAATTTATCGTAACTTGTAATTCTAAAGAAATCTTCGAAAATTCCTGATACGATTTTCGTTTCACGTATACAGGACGTTCCTACGGTAAAATAAAATTTCACGAATGCACTTTACTCGTTGCAGCGGTGAAAGCATACCATATAAACATACATTAGAAAATATTTAATTTCCAATGTTCAAAATGACTTGCTTAAGCATGAATTCAACGGTTTCTCCGTGTCATCTCGTGGATTGTGAAACAGATAGGTATGAAAATCTCTTCGGTGCTTCAAATAATTTAACAATGTACCGTAATACTATACGATTACAAAGATTCAAAGTTTAGATTTGAAACTTTCAACTGGCCTTCGGTAAACCAACTGCTTCAAGGTATCCTTAAACAAAGAAATCCAGATGATTAATGTCCGATGAACGTACAGGCCATGATATTGACCCTCCTCTATAGATACAGTTCTAGCCCAAGGAATTTTGTTTAAAAAAAATTTCAATGCTGTAGAATTTTCTATAGTATCTAAGGAAATTCTTCAGTCAAAAGTGAATGTAGTTTTGACTGATCAGCGCGTCTGGCTTGGAATCGTGTTTCTGCATTCACATTTCATTCGTACACTTTCCATTGCTCATAAATAAAGTAAATTTTAAACGAAACTCCATACTAATTGAAGCGTATGAATAATTTTTTTCCTGGATTCGATTTATGAAGGAATTTCACGCACTGATTAAAAAGTAACCTAAAATGTACTTGATATTGAGCAATACATTTGCGGATCAACACTTTCATACAATTAGTTAACGGTTAATCTGTTTTTAGTAAAGCAATCAAATGGGAGGGAACCTTATGTCGTGAAGATCCTTTTATATATATTTATTTATTCAGCCTCACAGCCATGAATTTGATTTGGTTTACAATAACCTACGTTTTATAATCTTATTCACTCATTTGATTCGTTCTCTCTCTTCTATTCACATTCCCTCGTACTCTACTAACTTATCGCCCTACTTATTACCCATTAATTGTTACCCCTCCCTAATACTTTAATATTCTCTTTGGTGTTCTCAACCACTCTCTCTTTTTTCTTTTCTTTCCTTTTTCAGCTTCTCGAGCCACTCTACAATCTTTCTGTCCTGTCTCCCACTTCGCTACGTCTTCCATCCTAATATCCCTGTCGGTTTCTTTGCAGTCCCTTGTTAAATGTTCCAGATTTCCGAATCTATCACCACACAAATCGCATCTCCTTCTTTCCGCCTCTTCCCAGTACTTGTTCCAGTTTTCTAAATTCCCGCATCTCGCTTGGGCTATTAACTTCTGGTCTCTTCCTTCTTTGCTCAAGTATTCTGGTAGTCCTATAGTTCTGATGTATTTGTACCTGATGTTGTATTTAGAATGTTCTATTTTTGTGTATTGCCTCTGTTGTTGCACTTCTTTGTCTCTTCTCCTTATCCTCTCCGTTACCTCTCTTCCTTCTCTTCTCAACTCGTCCACCTCCGCTTGACTCAATACGTTTCTTATTAAGTACTCCTCTCTCTCTTTTCCGGTTCTAGTTTGTTCTTTATTTGCTTCCTTTTCCGTGAAGATCCTATTAAGTAAAAACAAAAATAATAATCTACTTGAATATTAAGTAATTACTTTGTTGTTGTGAAAAATAATTGTAAAATTAGTATTACATTTACACAGTTACAAAAACACGAGATTTCGTTTACCGGTTCTAGTTTGTTCTTTATTTGCTTCCTTTTCCGCGAAGATCCTTTTAAATAAAAACAAAAATAATAATCTACTTGAATATTAAGTAATTACTTTGTTGCTGTGAAAAATAATTGTAAAATTAGTATTACATTTACACAGTTACAAAAACACGAGATTTCGTTTCATTATCTATGCGAACATTACAGTAAATTCTCCACAAGTGTCAGTCCTCTCCTGACACTTGTAGAGTCAGGGACTACGTTTTCGAGCCTCGCGCCCGCCTTTGTAGTCTGCCGAACGTAGACAAGGACAGCGAATAAAAGATAAGGATGAAACGTGAGTCGGGGCAACCAAGCGATTTAAATACCAACTTTTTCAATTTTACGTTTTTTTATCCCTATTGTCTGGCGTGACAGTGAACGTGTTAATAAGTAAATGTTGTTCAAATTATATCGTGTTTGATATCATTTTCATCAGAAAAATCTCACCAACATGTTAAAAAAAATTTCAGATGAAAAAAGTAAAATTAAAGAAATTATATTTCTCTATTATGAATTGTCGAGCCGTGAAATCTCGTAAAAGAAACCGAGTGGTGTAGCGTTACACGCTTGACGGACAGCGAGCGAGATAACACAGGCGTAGCAATGACGCAGGCCTAGGCGTTAGGACCATCTATACTGACACTTGTAGAATCCAAACTGACTGACACTTGTAGAATCCAAACTGACTGACACTTGTAGAGAATTTACTGTATTTCGATTTGTTTTCTAACTTATTTTAGACAGACAACGATAAGACAAGCAAATATTTACCTATTATTTGACTATTACTACTTTACTTCAATTATTAATCTTTATACAAAGTAGTCAGTATAAATATTTATTAACACTGTTTTACATTCTCATTTTCATTAATTAATTTAGAAAAGTTGGTTTTTGTAATTCTTAGTTATTCTTATTCAAGAAATAACATTATTATTAAATCAGAGATACTATGAAATAACCATCGACTCTAGTTACGGAAAGTAATCATTTTGGATCGGTCAAAACGAGTTACGTTGTTCAATATTTTGAAAAAGCGAACACCTTAAAGATTTGATCTCTGTTATCTTACTCCTATTATATGATATTTTTTCACATTCTTTTCCTTTTGTCCTTCGATCACACTTTGTCATTATATACATAATGTAACTTATAATTTAATGTAATTATTTCTAATAGTTGGTGGAATATATTCATAGGAAATGACCGGTTTACAGGTGCAACTATTGTAAGATTATTATCATTACATTTTTCCGCAGAGAAAAAGGAGTGTAAGAGAAACTTCGTGCAGGTTCACTTTCACGATTGTTTGACACTGATCGTCAAAAGTAAGGTCATTATTTTTTGCGTAATGAGTACTCAAATATACCAACCATTTTATATATTTGCGATTAAACCAACGTACGTTTGTTTATATTTTCAAATAATTCATATAATAATTTGCTTTGTCTGTTAAAATTCGTGTGCTTCATTTTCAGTTCCTTACAGAAATATGTATACAAACGTTTTACATAGTAAATTAGTAATTTTAAAGAAAAACTTAAGTTGTAAAAGTTTCGATAGTTCCTTATTGTTGAATTTACTTTTCGTAGCCGATATTTTCAATTTTGATTCTACTATTATGTACATATATTAAAAGTACATTAATATCTTGCTTATGCAAAGCAATCTTGTACTTGTTTTTATCATTTTTCATATTTACGTGTAATCATGTTTAACATTCTCCTTCCAGAAAATGTACAACTATAAAAATTGACAAATTGAAAAGATTCATTTACAGATAGTTTCGTTAGAAACTTAATTAGAGGGGAAGGTCAATGCATATATTTGTTTTTAATATATATATGTACTTACATTATTTATATTAGTTTTATATGCACTTAATAATATTTTCTGTTCTTTAACATGTTCTTGGCACGGTGGGTAATACAGTCTGGACCGCGTATGCTCCGTCGGTGACAGTGAACATATTAAATGAATTAGCATCTAAATCTCATTTGCCCGAGCTAAACTAAATATATTTATATCATCGAATTATTAATTACGTGTATGAGTTTCAAACTGTCAACAATGTCTTATTTCCTTTATCTATTAAAAATAAGCACTATCATAATAAATTGCTTGCAAATATTTTATATCATGAAATCTATTATAATATTTTTTATATAAATGTTACATTATATAAGTAATATATACAAATTTTTGTATAAGAATATGTGTAATATCATATATTCTTCTAAAAATTAATGGCAAATTACGCGAAAACGATATATAGAATTACAAGTAAGCGTTACGAAGATACACAATTTATCACGTTACAGTTTCCTAGTCCTTTTGTATATAAATTAGTACCGATGAAAGGTTTTATTAAAAACATCGAAGGTGAAACATCTTGTGGGAAAAGTTTCTTAAGAGCGCGTAACTTTCTCTGCATTAGACTGCTTTCCCAGCTCCTTTCCGCCTTCGGACTATACATTCTCAGTCAAGCGGAACGACATAAAAGTCACCTGCGAATTCGTCTTCCGCAATTCTATTGAATCGCGGTACAAGTAGGTTAAATAATTTTATCGGTTTCGCTGTAATCGTACTAGCAAAAGTTTCAAGTATCTTGTAAATGTAAAATATTTTCTTTGTCATTTTCTTGTTTAAAATGAGGTTACATAACCTAAACAATTGTACACGTTTTTAAATAAACTTTTGTTTAAAACTTTTGGTTAAAACTCATTGTTTACACTTTTAACTATCCGACTAAATTTTTGAAATATGTATATATGAAAATGTTTTTATCTGTACATGTAAAACATTCAATTAACATATAATCAAACCTGGGAGTATTGAACTTTGCATACATGCTATTGAAATTAGATTTCTCTACTTTATTCATTTATTATTATTTGCCTAATGTTACTCGAAAAGATATTCTATAATTTATTATTATACTTATACACCTGAAATTATTCAGATTCTGCTCGATAAGATGATTAATATTTTAAGCATTACGCACTTGGAAGAGTGAACTAATTTAGAGGAAAAGAAGCAATGGAAACAATAGCGTGACAATTAAATTTCGTAAACTTTTTTACCGACAGTAACGGTAAATCTTTTTGCGACACTTTCGAAATACTTTTTAACCCTAGAGCGGTCTTCGGGTCTTTTTTGACCCACCGCCGTTTTATATTTTTAGTAATTTTTCCTGTTATCAAGTTTACGTTCCTTAACGTTATTTTAAACGTTTATTGTCTAGGTTCATATGTCGCGTTGGAAACAAAAATTCTTTCACATAAGGTCTCAGATCCTTTTTCACCCAAATGTCTTAAGTGTACAGTCAAAACGAAGAACGCAGTAGGGTTAAGGAAGCTTTGTATCTCCCATTCGAGATCGTGTATGAGACGAGATATGTTAAAACTTAAGAATGGATACCTGTACAATGTTGCGTAGAATAAAGATGATGTTGAAACAAAAATTAATGCAGATATACAAAAGTAGACAGTTATAATAAGGGAGAAAAAGTAATAAAACACATTGTTTCTATTGACTTTGCTATAATTTATTCAAATGTGTAACAAAATGTTTGTTTTTATACTTACGAATCTTAACGAATGAGTTTTTGATAGGTCTTTTAGCGGTTTCCGTGGGCGAGGAGACAATTTCTAACATAGCAGAGAAAGTAAAAACCTCCTCTGACAATGCAGGCGATATTGTCATGTTGGAAATCGATGTCAAGGAACCTGTGAAGAGATCACCGACTTCAGACAGTGCAGAATATGGTATTCCGTCCAATCAATATATTCTTCATCCAGCTGATGGTACACAAGAGGTAGCAATTCATTATTAATAACCACTATTTCTAGTACATTTTGTTCAAAGTGTTCTAGTGTGCGTAACTGAAATAATTTAAATGTTCCATATTTATTTGTTCAACCAGCTATATTATAATATTAAGCATACACGTATTAAATACTTTGAAAAAGATGTATAACAAAAAAATTGTATTTTAACAAAAGTTATTTATACAGTTCAAAATTTTATGGAGGTTATTCCGTGTGAACATTTGAAATAATAGAATATATTTGGAATTTTATAGAATAAAAGCAGCTTGAAATTTTGCACTCGTGTATTCATACTTTTCTCTGTGACATGAGTTTTGTTTAATGCGAGTTCACTTAATAATCGCACAGATATATTTCGTACATGTTGTGAAAACAAGTAACACGATTGTGCTTCTTCCAATTGTTTGAAACAAAAATTCTAGCACACATATAATGGGCAACAACTTTAATTTCAACTGGTATAAGTAAAAGGTGATAAAAATTGAAAAATTGATAGTATTTGAAAAGTAATATTTCTATTTTTCGCTGAAATTTTCAGCTTCGTCCTGAAGAAAAGATACGTCGAAGATGTTATTTCGATGTAAAAAGTTTTATATGTGTACCGTATCTCAAATTTTCGTCCATTAGTAGTTTTTGCAATATTCTGCTGTACAGTTGAAAAAATGTAGTTAATATTTCAATGGCTCTTATTTTATTTATTGTTAACCTTTGCTAACAGCTCTATACAGTAAGGATCTTTATTTTCAAAATGATTAAGTTTTATTGCAAAATTTTGTTTTCTGTCGGATTAGTTGCACAACTTCTATTTCCGTTACAGTCGAAATTTGTAAAATTGTATTAAGTTTGCCGTTGAATATTCAGGTTTGTAATATATTCTTTCGAATCTAGGTTCCTTCGAATTGTCAAACCGTCTGTAATTCGTCTAATTCTTACGCTTATAAAATCCTTTTATCAGGAATATTACAAAGCATTTTTGTAATTATCAGTAAACTAAATATCAAGCATTGCCACCGCATAGATTCACCTGTAGAGAAAATTACTTTGCTGTTGGATGCTGTTTGACTTGCACAGGGAATACAAAGTAGCGAGGCAATGCAACGTCCTTACGATTTTTCAGCGGTAACGCTGTGCGATTCGGCGTATCTACATTTCTCGTAGGGGGATTGCACCCTCGTGTGCATTGTGTCATTAGAAATATAAGCCTGCTGAATCGTACAGTGTCAGACGACATCGGGTGTCTACACTAGACCTTAGAGGAGTAAGTTTCGCGGCAAACTGTTGCACCTTTGTTAGTTTTATGACTTTTAACTATATACTTTTGTAACTGTATGTCTTTGGTGGCGCGAATGATCAGAAAGTATAAGAACAATTTGATCTTTCGAGAGATCTATATGGAGTAATCTCGTTGAAACATGAATTCTAAATAAGTAAGAACGGTTTCTCGCAGATGGCAAAATGTACTAGACCATCCTGACAGGGATGAAAATTATTAAAACTGAACGGTTTACTTCAAACAATTTCCATAATGTTCGATACACTTTTGCCAACGTATAACAGAAGCATTAATTTCGCATACACTGCCGGCCAAAAGTTTGGAATCACTGTGCATTGCAAGTTGCACAGAAATTCCCAGAGAAAAGTCAGCAGCTTTAAGAATTTTTTAACGAAATTTGTATCGTTCAAATCAGTCGATATGAGACAAATTGCTATTTATCTCCGCAATATCAATATCAAATCTGTGAAAAATTTAAAGCAGATTCAGTACTGATGAAAATTTGGAGGTGATTGCAAACTTTTGGCCGGTAGTGTACATAAAAATCCGAATCCCTAAGAGAAACAAATTGCTGAAAGGCTTACAGTTTGGTGGTTTACTTCGGAATTAATTCACCACAGTTTCCTAAGACCGTGTACCACTGTAATTGCAAAAATCATACAGTAACGAATTAGAGGTCGTCCATGAAAAATTGAAAATACAGCAACCAATTCTGATCAGCAGAAAAGGCCTTATCTTTTTACATGACAAGGCCAAATCGTACGTAGCAATTGCAACCGTACAAAAACTTAACCCAACCGATTTTCACATTTTCCGCTCGCTTGACAATTTCCTTGAATAAAAACGGTTTAGGAAACGAGGATATTGAAAATGCTTCTCGGCAGTTTGTTTCCTTCAGAGATCCGGATTTTCATGTATGTATGTACGTGAAATTAATGCTCGAATCTATCGAACGTTATGTAAATTATTTTAAATAAATACGCTCAATTTCAACGGAGTTACGTTTCTTTTTTCTTCAAAACGAACGGCTTAAAACCGCGGGAACTTTCAGGATGACCTAATAGTAAATCGTTTCAAGGATTTCACTCCGCAAACAATGTGTCTATCTTTGTTATTCCGAAAGAATAAATGTTCATGGAAACTGGCAACATCATCGGTCAACCGTGACTATTGCCCGCCAATCACTAACTATCGTAGTGATTGGCTACGTAGTATATAGGCACGAACAGTATATTTTTTTTCTTTTCTACTAGAACAGAGGGTCCGCCTTCACGATCTAGATACTATGTTGCAACAATAATTGCAATCGGTCTAATTTCATTAATGTCTCACCAGTGACTGTCATTGCTATTTCAACAGTATTTTTTAAGAGCTGTGAACAATCGTTCAATTCTCAGACGTATTATTAAAAGCATCGTCATTTTTAAACATTGCAATCTAACCGTATGCTTAAATACATTCTAATAGTTTAGGTAATAATTTAGGTCAAATTTAGTTTACTGTAAATTATTGCCGAAAATGACTTTCCAACATTATTTCGCACCCCTAAATTAAATTGTCAATGCTATATCGAGCGTGACTGGAATCACTCTGTAACAAAAAAGTTAGATTAGTTATATACTAAATAAATATTCGATAATATCGGTTTGCTAGCTGCACCACTACTGTACTGTGAAATATACTTCTGTATTCGTTATCAGGTTTCTTATCAATATGGGTTCTGACATACGTTGCATACAACGTGTATTAGTGAAAACGGAAAGATCACACGAACAGTGATAATCAAACTGGAAATAAAATTAATAATATTGTTATTTCAAGTTTCAAGAAAATTCTGATACAATTTCGGGGTAAAGTACATATTAAAAGAATAAGGGGATGAATCATTGATCTGTAATGTTCGGTGAAGGGGCAGCGGGGAAGGGAAATGGGGGTACTTCTCCTCAACACCTACGCTAACCCGCTCATGATCGTTCCGTCGTGCTAAACGCGATCGTGCTCTGTTGCATAACTTTTACCTTCTAATCGGTTCGACCAGACAAAACCGGTAATACCACACCCAAGGATCGAGAGTATATCCGTCTACTAGTCTAGCGGTTGGTAGGTACATTCTCTATATGGTCTACGGCCTTGTCTGTCGTTGCCGTGATAAAACACATTGAATGAATCTCAAAGTTCATTTATCTCTAAAGATTCACTTATAAAAAATAACATCTTACATTCTTAATTTCTATTTATATCCCAATGACTTTCTCAACTATACGCCATTTTATAAAAATAATGCATCACTTATTGAAGTATTTTTATCAATTTTATTTTATAAACTTTTTTCTATAAAATACATACTGATACAAGAAGTTGGCATTTTCAAATTTATGGAAGAATCAGAACTTGATGCATATTAACAGAAATTTTTGCTGTTCTTGTTACAATTGTAGTTTATTTCATAATATACAGGCTGTTCGGCAACAGTTGGTAGAAAATTTAAGGGGTGATTCGCTTTTCGCTTTTTAGTTACGAATAATTAAAGATATTGCTCTAGCAGAGCAAAACTCCTGACACTAGCCGGTATAGCATAGGGCAGGTCAATACACGGAGAGCGCAGTGATTCTCAAAATAAACGGCACACGACTGGCAGCGTATCTCGTACAAGTCATAGAGAGGAAAACTGTGATATTCGGTGTCGTAAACGATTCTGCCACACTTTATGAGAAAAATCGTAGATTAAACATTAAACTTCGGAAATTCGTAGAAGCATATCAAAGCCAGCCCTATGAGATTTTCGAATGGAGAGAATTAAATATCTTCTCCAGTCCATAAGTCTGCCCGGATAAGTAATTAACAAATGCACACACCGCAATTGTCCACAAAAGTGTCCAAACGAGAATCCACATATGATTATTAGGAACATCTATGAAAAATTCGACAGTTATATCGACAGCACACACTCGCATGCCAAAAACAATGGTTTACCGTACAATGTACAGTAAATTCTCTACAAGTGTCAGTCAGTTTGGATTCTACAAGTGTCCGTATAGATGGCCTTCGCCTAGGCTGCGTCATTGCTGCGCCTGTTATCTCGCTCGCTGTCCGTCAAGCGTGTAACGCTACACCACTCGGTTTCTTTCACGAGATTTCACGGCTCGACAATTCATAATAGAGAAATATAATTTCTTTAATTTTACTTTTTTTCATCTGAAAT
Source organism: Habropoda laboriosa (assembly GCF_001263275.1). Classification (NCBI taxonomy): domain Eukaryota; kingdom Metazoa; phylum Arthropoda; class Insecta; order Hymenoptera; family Apidae; genus Habropoda; species Habropoda laboriosa. The sequence goes on from NW_017101388.1 coordinate 81,228, forward strand.
TGTTTTTAACATGTTGCTGAGATTTTTCTGATGAAAATGAGATCAAACACGACATAATTTGAACAACATTTACTTATTAATTAAATCGCTTGGTTGCCTCGACTCACGTTTCATCCTTATCTTTTATTCGCTGTCCTTGTCTACGTTCGGCAAACTACAAAGGCGGGCGCGAGGCTCGAAAACGTAGTCCCTGACTCTACAAGTGTCAGGTTTAGGTTCCTTGCGGACTGACACTTGTGGAGACATTACTGTATTAAGTATGTACATTTAGAAGAACAAAATTGTTTCAACAACAAAAGCGAAACTTTTAAAAAATTATTCAACGCGATAAGCGGATACATATAACGTTTATTTTAACACGTTTGTTGTCACCGTCGAACCATCTTCGACACGCTGCATCGATCGGTCACCGCCGCGACATTAATAAATGTCGATGTTATCCGCGACGGATGACTATCACCACGAATCCTTCGTTGAACACTGAGACAGTGTGTGTATGTGTGTGCCTGATTAAGACTATAAATCGGTGGCGCATGGTATGTCCCTTACAATTTTCAGATGACAGCGAACGCATAATCTCGTTCTTTTATTACTCAGTTAATTTTTATTTATTAGTGTAGTCTTAATATAGATTTAATTTATTTTTCTTTAGCGTTTCATGCCTGTTCTTACTTTTTATTTTATGCGTGCGCGTATGTGTGAATACAGTAATTTGCGCGCGTGTCATGTGTGTTGCGTGTGACAATTACGGTGTGTACATTTCGTTCGTGAACTGGAGGAGACGTGTAATTCTCTTCATTCGAAAATCCTTTTATAGTGTTCTGTGAGTAAGCAGATGTAATGTTTAATTTAGATCGTTTACGGCGCCGGATGACACATATGCATTTCTTTTCGACGACTTGCAAGAGGTAAGGTGCCGGTCGCATGTCGTTTGTTTTGAGAATCGCTACGTTGCCCCTGAATCGAACTGACCTATCCCGGCTAGCGTCAGGAGTTTTGCTCTTTAATAGTTAACTAAACAACGAATCCTCAAACGCAATTCTTTGATTTTCGTCTTATTCTGGCTTGTAGAAGCACCTCTTAAATTTTCTACCAACTGTTGCCGAACACCTTGTAAAGATAAACGATGTCGATAATCTTATGACTTTTTAATAATGTTGCTAATCATTTGATTTGTCGCTCTCGAGTATAGTTTATAAACTATGAAATAATTGTGCAATAACGTTTTGTGCGAGAAATTGAAAAATGTAATTTAGTAACCGCATAAGCAAATGTATGAATTTTCAGCTGCCACCGGAATATTTATCCGTAATACAACAGTACGCACAGGAAGCGCCACAACCAGCTCCGCAACGCAGAATACAGCCAGCGTATGCGAAACAACAACAAAATTTGCAACAAGCTTACTACAACTATCGGAAACCTTCGGTAGTACCACCTAGGCCTCGTGCTCAACTTCATCCTCAGGCGTTAGCTCAAGCCGAAGCAGTCGCAGAAATCCAAGCTCAAGTGGAGGCTCAAAATCGTGCAGAAGCTGTTCGTACTGCTCGTTTAGGCTCTGATCCACCCAGTCCTTCCGCGTATCAAACATCGTCCTATGCTCAACCAAAATTGGGAACATTCGAACAGGAATTGCTGCAGCTAGTGTCGGCAAATCAAGCCCAAGAATTCAAATTGCTTCCGACTCAACCTAAAGGAAGCACATCTGCTTATTCGCAGCAATTAGTAAATTATCCGGTGCAATATGCGAAGCAAAGTGTAGCAACAGCACAATTACCTGAACAGTATCATATTGAAACATCTCCTCCCCGATATCAACAACAACAGCAACACCAGCCGATACCTTCGTACCAATCGATCGAAGAACCTGTTCAATACGAAGCGATTCAGCCTGCCAAATCATTGAATACTTCACCGCAATACGATTACACCGATGACGATTCGTATCAGAAAGCCATTGAACAGGCTCAAGCTCAAGCTCAAGCTCAAGCGCAAGCTCAAGCCGAAGCTCAAGCTCAGGCTCAAGCCCAAGCTCAAGCGGAAGCACAGGCGTTAGCCTACCAGAAATACTCGCAAGCTGAAATTAAAAAACACACCCATAATGCTTTAGAGATTATAAGGCTTTCAAATGAACGTCATAAACAACAGTCTGCTCTGGAACAAATTCAGCAAGGCTCACAAGTAAGTAACGCTGGACGCTCTCACCTGCAAGAGCAATTCCAGCCGAAAAGTGCTGAAGCTGCTTATAGGGCAAAGTTGAAGGCTCAAGCAGCCGCGGAAAATGCTGAAGCGAGGAAGCTACAGCAAGCGGCAGAATTTAAGGCGCATGCCGATGCTATTCGCAAACTCGAAGCTCAGCAACAAGCTCACCTGAAGATACAGGAACAGGTTCACAATTTTGCCTTAAATTTTAAGGAACATCAGATGCGCGCTCAAGAATTGGCACAAGCTCAAGCCGAAGCTCTTTATAAGAAGCAACTTCAAGCTCGCAATCAGGTTAACAAAGAAATTATAGCGATATCCAAGGGTCAAGTACAGGGAACGAAAGACGGTACCGGGTCATCTGTATATCGGTTTACTCTTTCAACAACTACTCCTCTTCCATTGCTTAATAACTATTTTACCAACGATGAGTTGCAAAAATACCAAGCATCCGGTTCCTCGCATGTCCCTAGATCGGTTCCAAAACTAGACGGTACAAATCCAGCCGTTGAGACGGCACAAGATCACGCGCAACCTATTATCACGCAATCACGTCAAAGTCACAAATTAAAGATCCCTTCGTCTTCTCAGCCACTTTACGTATCTGAATCCGGCTTATTGAAAAAGTCACCTGTTAAATCGATAACTCTCGGTGAAGTAATAGAACCGGATCAGATCAGCAATCGGGCTGTTCAAACGGTGACACCTAAGGGACGTACTTTAACGGAAGAAGATTTGTCAGCATTGATTAACGCAGGCTACACCGTTACTCCTATATCACAAACTGCCAAGCCTATTCAGGCAATATACGCAGCCGAAAATCCATCCGCGGCTTATTACCCGAAGAAACAAAAACTTTCAGTCGCAAGGCCTGAATACGTAACTTACGAAGAAGTCATTCAGCGTCCCCACAAACTTATCAGAAAGAATAGGCCGATCCCGAAACGTGGTGAAAAAGATGACGATGCGAGTGAAAAGATCACTTATCTGGTTCCTCTCGAGCCTGTTTTTGGCACAAGACAGCCTCCGCTCAAACACGAAGAATAATTTCCTTCAATTTGGCTTTTCTTTCTTATCGTTGCATCGAGTTTAAAATAATTACAGCATATAGTCCAAATACTGTTTTTGCAGTTTATCTTTCGTATCCAATTTTACATATTAGTATGTTGCATTGAAATTTCAGCGCTTCTTTAAATCTAGCTCGCCCCTTTCATATTTAAGCTGAAAGCATAATATCGGATTTTCAATCGTTCATTTGTAGTTAAGTACATATTTCGTTGATAACATTTTCGTTGGTGTGCTGAAATATCATACGATCGAAGTCGTTTTTATGAAAAGAAGAAAGATAAAGAAAGTAGAATTTATTGGTTTATAGAAAATTCAACCGAATACTTCTCTTAGAAAGTATAAGAACCAGTATCTTTAGAGCATAGTGGTGATTTATATATTAAATGCAATATGAACAGTTTTTCGCACTCCTCAATCCACGTTTTCTTCCGAATATTCTCTCAAGTTTTATACATGACTTCCAGCTATGTTTAGAAAGAATAAAACACATTGATTGACTAAGCATTCAGACTTAAAAATCGATTTTAATGCGTGAATACATATATATATATATATAGACCATTAGCAGATCAATTTTGTAGCGCAAATGAGTACACAGTAGAATACTCTTTTGCGCAATACCATTTGTAGACAGTACGTGTGACGGTGCTGAGACGAAGAATTCTTAATTTATACTTACTATTTGTATATATTAGATTTTTACTTAATAAAACAATTCAACAATTTTGTTATCATATACGATATGCTTTTCTACATCAAGTGCTCCTATTCTTCCTAAAATAATTCCTAAGTGACCAGAAACTGTAGTAAACGTTAACAGTTTCAAATGATAATTCAAAGTTGTATTATTTTTCTAATAAAACCATTTAATGTTACAAGTATATAACATTTCATATTATGCTTAGATATGTGTGGCAAAATGTATTCTTTTTTACAGTACTTATGTAATTTATATGTACATTATTTACATGCGATAATATATGAATGTAGAAAACACTTTGCATAAGTATTTAGTTGTTAAACTTTGAAAATAACAGTTCGAATAAAAAATATATTCTCCTTTCTCTTCAATTTCATAGGATTTTTTAAAAATTGTGTTTTTTTATCGTATTCTCATTAGATTTATTGTCAGAACCAGCTATCTAGTAATATTTTCCAGTTCTGACGGTCCGAAAAGCATTTCACTATTTTTTATTACAATTATCTTTTATTATAATTAATTACCATGAACAAGAGAAAAAAGTGTGTATGTATTTATCAAAACATGTCGCTGACGATGAAACGAAGCTTTTCGTTTGAATAGATTCGTTCTTTAATCGTTAGAGTGCCACGGGGTATTGCAGAAATCTGACCGAAAAATGCCAAGCGGCGCTATCTTTCATTTGATGTCAAAAAATTCCAAAAATTTTGTTTTGGACATTTTCACTGAATGCGACTGTTTGGAAGTAACACGAAAGAAAAGGCAAAACTGATTATGTGTAGGATTTTTGTTTCAGTTTTTATAAAAAAAATAGACAGTTTATAAGAAATAGAATAAAATTCACACTTCGTGGCCCGATGCGGTGGCACCTTTCGATGTCCAATACCAGCAGTGCGATGGCGCTGCTTGTAACTCAAACGGTTAAAGCCACTTAAATTACACGAAAAGCTTTTCGTATCGTCTACTGTATTTAGAAGAGGTAATTTGTAGGTAGCCTGATTTAGATGGAATATTTTACCCTAAAATTGTCATTACAACTTTGAATGTTGATAACCTAATGTTATTATTCTTACATTATGTTAAGCGCGAGGTTCAGGTGCAGGGAAAAGTAACAAGACGCAGTTGATAACACTAACGCGAACATTTATTGTAACAAAGGGTCCATTAAACGAAATATAAAACGTGCAACGCAGGACTCTCCAAGAACAATTAAATAGTCAACCGAGGCGTTCCACGAGACGCCGCAGACCATCAGGGCGCCCGCGCGTCGGTAATCTAGAGAACTTCCTCTAGTCTCACACATAATTTGTAAACGTACGAACGCATAGAAGTTTTGATAACTCGATATCATTAATTTTCCCTGTTATTAAATACGGTACCTTACGTTGTAATATTTGAATATTCAACGGAATTATCATTAGTAAAGGACTTCCATTATTCTGCAATTGTATGTGATATCTTCTTCAAGAAACGTAAGGAATAATGTCATTTTAATAATAATTAGCTTTAAGGACATATGAAAAAAGTACACGCATAGCTATGTATAAATGCTCTAACGCGTGTCATAATTCAGAGTAATGCCACAAAATTTTAAGTCTCCCTTTTAACGACGATATTCGTTTTGGCGTCTTATCAGAATTTAATTTTCAAACGAACTTCTCCTTTTAAGATTTTTCAAAAACATTGACGTCCGAGTAAAGATAATTACAACACCAATCAGAAGTCAATGAGTTGGCTCTAAAGGCGGCATTTTCAAATTTACAAGCTCCATTTATTTCTTTGTATGTAAAGCGATTAAGATTGTATAAACTTTACAGTATAAAGGAAGGGAATTTGGGAGAATAAATTTCAGCAGTATTATTCACTGTATTGAAAATTAAGAAGCTATAGTCTGGAAGCAAAACTTAGTTCTTGAAGTTGGAAAGCAGAACAACGACACTTCCATTTAAAATTTTGATCAAATGCAAAAACAGTAGGTTAGTATGATAGTAGCGTAAATTGACTTGTGTTGCAGTTTCAATTTAGAATATACAAATTTTAGAACAATTGGTAACTTGTGGGAATTCGTTGAAATATTTATTTTACTTTTAGCAAACTTTGTTTTCATCGTGTATTTACATTGAGTTTAATTTTTTGAAAAGTTTTCTTCATATTTTCTCAATTTGTCGCTCAGAAGGCAGAAAAGAAAACAATATAATAGGTACACATACAATTATAATTAATATAGTAATTAAACATTCTGTACGTAAAATAGGAATGGTCTTTGCTCGAGTTATGTACTGCAGTACTTTCTCTTTCTGGCTGTGACATAATCTTTTGAGCAGTTGGCGCGTTAGAACTCCCCTGCACATTAAAAACTGCACTAGTTTCGTTTGTTATTGCGTACAGTACAGACATGTCAAGAAACTGTTACAACTTTGCTGTACCATTGTTGGTTGTTTTCTTGCCGACAGCGTTTGTTGCCTCTCTGCAGGTAAGTATTATCGACAGTCTTATTCATTAAAGTAGAATATCAATATGCAAGAATAAAATATAAGATAACATAAGAGTTGCATGAGAGAAAATCAAATAGTTGTCTTTCGTTAAGTAAACATGTACGTCTGATCAAAAATTTGAAATATCATATTTCGTAAAGCATTAACTTTTCTAACATTATACCTCATAATTTTATATAAGAAATACTCCGAAGTGTCGACCTACGTGAAAGAAAAGTAGTTATATTGAAGATAAAGTACAATTACACCTATGCACTTGTGAAAAAATCGTGTCATAGGATACTAGAGCCTGTTAAACAGTGCAGAATTTTTCTCTACAATTTCTTCCTAACTTCACTTAGAACAGAGCTGCAGCCGGGTTCACATGCTAGAATCACCTTGTGTAGTCGAAACATTACTAACTGCAGCGAAAAATTTAGGTGACTTGTTTTTTGTCGCTAATGTTAATTCCATTATTAAAAAATTCTTATACGAGAAACATTTATAGAAAGATAATAATGTTCAGCATATCAAACTGTCCTTGAGGTATACCTATAATACATTAGAGTTTGTCAAAATGAATCTGCAAAGTATTGCGAGAATTCCTTACTTTTAAAGTAAAGAACATTGAAATTTTAAGTGAACATTTGCTCAGATGGGTAGTGGTGAAAAATGAAATATGAAAAGTGTGACAAATCTGCTATATAAGTTATTATTATTATTCGTTATGTATATCATCGTTATTGATTAAAAATGATAATTTTTCAATAGAACTAACCAATTGTTACACTAATACGAATGATTGTTACAGAAAAGTGTAAATTTGATTACGATTGCTTTGTATGTCTTCAGCACCCAATCGTTGTTCAAGATTATAATTACAATGGATATTATGATTTCCAACCAACAGCAAAATTTGAGAAACCAATCGTTGTGAAAGCTATCGACAAACCGAAGAATCAGCAAGATTTTAGTAAAATTCCTGGTATTCCGGGCGTAGACTATCCTTTGTATCATACTGTACCCCCGACAACTTTTTCCTGCGCTTACGTTCCATTCGTACCAGGAATGTACGCGAATGTAGAAACCGGTTGTCAGGTAATCTGTTTCATTTTAATTTGATTTATAATTAAGTTTTTCAGATATATAATATGTGAAATGTATTTAAACTGTAGCGAAACGAATAGAAGGATTATTTTTGCTGAAAAATTCTCTTTTTTTCATAGAATGATTCGTTTTCCGAATGACCTCGATTAAATATTCGCGAATCATTGTGTAGGTACAAAGATAATTGCACAACTGAAATACTATTACGAATTACGGGATATACAATCATATGAATAAGAAGTGTTTAACAGCCCACCTAAATATACGTACACTACCGGCCAAAAGTTTGGAATCACTGAGCATTGCAATTTACACAAAAATTTCCAGAAAAAAGTCAGCGACTTTGAGAATTTTTTTATCGTTCGAATCAGTCGATATGAGATAAATTGATAAATGTAGTGTGGCGACCGCCACGGGGCGCCACGCACTTAGGCCTGGCGACTCTTGGCCCTCGAGGCGAAGAATCGAGAGATGTTTTTCCAAACATCTCCGAGTTTCTTCGTCCTCGAGGACAAGAGTATTGCCTCGGCAATGCAGGCCCGCGCCCTCACTTCCTGGGACTTTCCCAGGGAAACTTAAGGGAGCCCCGAAAAAGGCACGAGGCTTTTTTGTCGTAGACTCGCGTCGCCTACACTTCAAAATTAGGTTAAGCGTTATCGGATTCAAATAAATATATTTTTATTAAACAACTTGCGCGAGTAATTACTTTACACCACGTCACTTCTAAAGTAGAATTGAGATAAACTTCAAATCTATAAAATATTAGCAGCAGATTTAATATTGATGAAAAGTGGGAGGTGATTCCAAACTTTTGGCCGGTAGTGTATACAGCCTTGGTCAAATGTATTAGGCACCCTATAAAATACGAATTATTTCCAAATATTTTTTTCTATTAGGAGGAAATCAAGCTATTGAAATGTGAAAACAGTAATTTTTTATTAGTTTTGGCAATATTTTATTTGAACTGCACAACGCGAACATTTGGCAATCACAACAATTTCTTTCTGACTCTTACTCTATTTAAAAAAAAACAAGGATTAAGTTGCAACGATGGTCAGCTCACTCTTTTTTGGCATATTTCGAGGAAAATTTTCAAAATATTAACAGCAATACTAAAGTCAAGCTGACGGATGTTAGCAGCGAGTACTAACAGCAGACTGTGACTTTTAGGAAGAAACACAAAGAGTAGACTATGGATCGCTCAGTTGTTTTATGGCCCACCGTAAACTTTGTCAACTGTTTTTCTGCATAGGCTGACAAAGTACGATGAACAATAGAAAGGATTCAAAGAAATAGTTTTCCCAGTAAGTTGTAATAATAAAGGTGCCTAAAACTTTTAGCCAAGGCTGTACATATAATTTTATTTATAAAAGCGTTAACACTATTAAATATTTGCTGCAACTTTTATACTTTGAATTTTTTATTTTCAAATTAAGTAATTTTAATGTTGAAGTAACGGTAATTTTAATCAGGTCGTAATTGATCTGTATTCTTCAGGGATTCTGAACAATTTATTGCTTTGAAGGATAATGAAGATACGTGTTATTGGGTTACGCAATGTACCCACACGGTAGTCCGGTGAAGTCTTTATTGATACAAGTGTTTGCTCTGGAGGTTCGCGCTTGACTGACCTTCTGTCGTCTCGCTTTTTTCCAACTAACTTTTGTCGCCTTGTTAGCTTTCCTGATTGGCTAACCCGTCGCATCGATGTTAGCCAATCAGGTAATTTCCTTACAAGTCGCTGCTCGTCCCTTGAGCCCTTGGTGCGCTTTTTCCGGGACCGCGGTGCGACTTGGCGGGGGGGTGTATTCCACATTGGGGATTTGGCAACACAGCGGAATTTCTTCCAGGTCAGGTACTCGGAACGTGTCCAGTCGTGGCCTCTGGGCCTCGTACGGCGGACCTTTCGGAAGTCCTTGGTTTATGACGCGGCAATTTACTATTGAGGCCGTTGAAGAAAGTTTCTACGCGGACATGCATTGTCGGATTTCTAAACATTAAATAAACTAAAACGGTTTCCTCAAAAATAGCTGTTCAAGCGCGCACGTCATAAACCGTGCTGGTCGTCTGCAGGCCAAATGCTATTTCCCCGGGTATTGTAGCTGGTCGCTACAGCTTTATTAAGTCAAATAATATACAAAATTCGTAGACAATACAAACAAAATGTTATTGAATTTTTACAGTTAAACAAAATACATACTTGTATCCTTAAATAGAATTTTGTGCGAGTAAGGTTTAATTTAAATTCTCGGTTTATCATACAATAAATATTACTGTTCCATCTGTATAGTTTAAATATTACATTATATCTTCGCCCTCTGATATTTGTTAAATGGCAATTTTCACATACTACGTACAGTGGAGGACAAAAGTATTCATACACCCTATAAAATGGAATAACTTTTTTAAAATTGGGCCAAACGACTTGAGTTTATTTGAGAAGTTAGAAAGATTAGTTTACTAAATGACGTGTAAACAAATTTTTGAAAAAACTGCAATTAGTCGGAATCGCGAAGGTCGTTTTTACAACTTTTTTATCTGAGCTCGTAATGAAAATTTAAAAAATACGTTTTGTAAACCTATGTCAATTATACACACGCTGAAAATTTCATCTGTGATTCTCTCTTTATTCGTTTTTAAACCGGCAGCGATTGTTTCTTGTGGTGTTGCTAGCGTTCTGTCCGGAAGAAGTTTGAAATTTATACCTGTTTCATCTAAATTATAAACTTGTTCAGGGGTAAGATTTCCCTCAAGTATAACATTCAACAATTTTTTAGAAAATTCACTTGCAGCGTTTTGATTTGCTGATAATTTTTCACCACACACACTTAAATAATGGAATCCGTGTCGCTTTTTTCACCGTGAAAGTCATCCCTCGCTGGCTAAGAATTTTTCCTCGTTGTTGATTTTTTCGTGTAATTGAATTGCTTTTTCCGTCTAAATTGGCCCGTTAAGAAGTGCTCCTATTGGTCGTTCTTGCACGTGGGGATTCCTCCTCACAAGTGGCCCTAGACGGGGAGGCGCCTGACCTGTACTCGAATGGGTCTACTCGGACGACCGCGCTGATTGGGCGTATCTCAATCCCACGCCCCAGGGAGGGCCGTGAGGGTAGGCCTCTCGGTAGTAGACCACACGTAAAACACAAACTGATAGTGGTCGTTCTTGCAGAAAACATATCCTTAATGCATCATCAACTATTTCATTTTTCGGTTTTTTCGTTGTGCATGTGCCTGAGAGCACTTTTTCAGATTCTATTTGTACACTGAAGTCTTAAAGAGAATTCCGGTTTTTCCGCCAATCATCCAATCAGTTTTACAGATTCTCCATTATCTAAAACTTTTAATTTCGTTTCAATATTTAACACATTCCGTCTACGCTTATTCATACTCATTCCTATGTATCACTTAATGTTAATGCAATATATGTAATAAAATAAAATATAGTGGAAGTGAATAACGTTTGGAAGAATTCTAATAATAGAAACGCGTGAAAAATATTGTACACATATTGTAGAGCTTCGATGTGACTAACGACGAGTTTAATGTGCAACGGTTGTCGATTGTCTTATGTCGAAGTCCATTATGACTACAGAAAAATCACAAACTGTTTCTACGGAAACCATTGGCAGGTTAAGGCCATGGTTATAGTGGATGCGTATTCGGACGAACTGGCATTCTGATAAACACAATTCGTAGAAACAATCAAATAAGTATACAGATTCTTACGAGTGTATGCGTTGCAGTCTTCAGATGTTTCATTCGTCAGAACGTCAATTCGTCTAAATACGTATTCACTATAACCATAGGCTAATGCGGAGCCGGATAAGAGGGAATCTACTGTATATGAATTGATTTATGAATGGTAATATTGTAAAGGACATATTAATGTTATAGGCATATCATATTTGTCACGATGGTCGTGAAGGTCATCAAGGTGCATCCTTCCTTTGCACTAATGGGACTCTTTTCAATCAACGGGACTTCGGTTGCGATTGGTGGTACAATGTGAATTGTGCTGAAGCCCCAGCTTTGTACAAGTAAATTTTTATACCTACATATATATATTTTAATTTTCGGTTTGCAAATGATTCCACACCCGGCACCGCCCCTTCCCTGGGGACCGCCTGCAGGAGGGGCCGGACCCCCGTCCGACCTCTCGCGGCCCCAGATACCCGGACCGGGGCGTTTCGGCGCCTCGGCCGTGGGGAGGAGTAACTCCTCCCCCACTTCTTATCCGGAGGACCGGCCTAACCCCTCCGCCTCCGAGAGGGATCCAATCACTCCCTCTCTCTTTCGGCGGCCTCCTTCTGTAGCATGACCTGCTCACAGAAGGAGGCTGCTGCGTCCCAGGACTCGGCACTCCACAGCCAACGCAGAACACTCCGCAAGGATGTGTTGCGCCGAGTTCCGGAGGCCTTCCTCACAGTGGTGGCATCCGCCCGTCGCCTCTTTGCCGATCCAGTTCAGGTACTCCCCGAAATAACCGTGTCCGGAGAGCACCTGGGTCACGCGATTCGTGAGTCGTCCTCTGCCACGGTTCAGCCAATCGTCAAGGTTCGGCCGAACCGCCCCCACGGCGCACTGGCCAACCTTATCCTCCAAGTGTGTCTTCCACCTGGCCAGCGCGCCCACCGATATCCTTTCCTTCTTCATCCTCAATTAACTCTTCAGCATTGGCTATTATATGTCGGTTAAAATGTACTCGGAAATGGTCTCAAAAATATAGCAGTAATGTTTTTATCCTATTACTTTCCATTTTTCACTAATTATTCTTCTATTTTCTTGCAATGGTATTATAAGATCTGTCTTTTAACAAGTTCATACAAACAATAATGGCATTTGTAAGTTCTCCTTTAGCTAATATTGTAACTAGTGTATAATAAATACTATTTTTATAATATATACATATACATACATATACAGGTTTAATTGGTAACGATGGAATATCTCATGAGGGATTGAAGTTATAAAAGAAATGTTCTTACAAAAGTTGTTCGGTATATAGGGGGACATCAGATGGTCTAAATAATGTTTCTGTAGGTATAGTAGTAGGGGAGATATCAAAGTCAAGTTAACTTTTTTAAATGGAATCCCGTAATTTTTTATTCATAATATACATTTGTGGAGACGAATTCAACGACCTATAACACCAAGTCCTTCAAGGTCAGCGAAGGTCGTGCAAACATTGAATACAAATATTTGTGTGTTTTTATTATTCGTATTTGTAATTTTAATCATTGAATTATTCCAGCATAATATAATTTTCTTTTATATGTTTTAGGTTAAACTTAGATCCTCTGAAGAATCCTTATATACCAAAAGAAAAGAAGAAGCCTACACCAGAACATATGAGAATCGTTATCCTTTGAAGTTTACAATCTACTGTGTTCAGGACAAACTTCCGAAAAGTGCCTTTTATATTTAAATACTACAACTATGTACAATAATTAGGAAATGCAAAGCGACCTTCAAATAATCTTGAAAATTTTTCATTTACATCATCATAATCTACATAAAAAACAACAACAAAAACGTTCTTACATTTTTTCGCATCATGTGCTTACTATTAGGCAGTTATATCAAACGGCAGAAAGTAGACACCCTGTACAGGGTGTCTGTTTTATCTCAATACAGTGAAATATCTTTTAAGGAAGTGATGTTAGGAAAACAATGTTTTAACAAAAGTTGTTTGGTACGAGGGGGAAAATTATGTAGTATAAATATTTTTTTTGCACCTGATATGATGGAGGAGATTTCAAAGTCAGTTTAATTTTTTTAAATGGAATGCTATATTTTTTTATACATAATATGATAGTGTATGTTAAGACGAGTCCAACGAGGTGCGAACAATGTCATTGACCACCGTTCCTCACTGTCGCGTGTGTCTGTTTTATCAAAGGAAATGACTTTGTTTTTTGAAAATTATGACACCCCGCCGGCGCTCGACGCGGATAACCATAGAGGTTTTAGTGAGTAAGAATCCCACACTATCCCCTAGGAGAGGCGGGGTGTCTTTAGAAGATTTCCCCAATGTAAAAAAAAAAAAGGAAAAAAGAGGATTTGCGTTAGGTATGGACTTGAGTCATTCAAAACCTCACAACTCTTACAATTTATCCAATTTCGAAAAATCGTTGGATACATATTCTCCAGGCTATAAGGAGTGCGAAAGAAAAGAATATTTAGTTATTTGACCCCGAAAACCAGAATGCTCTCTTAAGCACATTAACGTCTTGCATCCAGTTACTTGGGTGATACTTGATTTCGTAGTCGTATCCCTGCAGAAACACGCACCATATACATAGATCCTAGACACACAACATGCTTACCGTTTGCTTCTATTAAATCCTGTCGTCTTTCTGTGTAAAAATAAAACAGACTAAAACAGACTTAGAAACTATTTCGCCCACGCCACTAATTGTAAAAAGTAAGTGTAAAAAGTATTTACATCACATTATGTCCCCCTCCGTATCATGCAAATTTTGCATACAACATTTTTCCATATTATTACAAATAACGAAAATGAGTTAAAATGTGCATGTGTTAATTCTAAATAATAAATTGAGAAATAGTAATCCTACATATGCAATAGTACTCGTTGGTATACGAGTATATTAAAGGTATGATAAGTAAGTATACGCGCATTAAAATTTGTCTAGATCTTATTTAAAATGTTTATACATACAATTGTCATATTTAGCGTAATCCAATAATGGCTATTATATTCATAATATAATGAAGTTTTCTACTTACAATTACGATTTTTTAAACTTCGAACAAAATAAATCAGTAATTTACTATTTATCATTTGCATTGTACTGTATTCCACCACTCACAACGCTTTTTCACTTCACTGAATGCGGTGCCTGACGGACAAAGTGATGAAGTTTTCGACCAACCAGAACAATTGTGAAATACCTAAAAATGAGGAGTCACAGAATTCATAACAGCTGTATACAGTAAACTTACATATGTTCCAGTACAGGTATGTCCAAGATAAGCCTTTCTGACTACTTTACCCACTGTACAGTTACCATACTATGGTACAATGATGTGTGCTACCGTGCGGTTGCATTTTGCGATAGCGAAAATGTGAAAGGGGCACAATGAACATAAGGAGTTCAACAGATGGACATATCTGCTCTAGTACAAAGTTATAAGTATAAAAAGTTTAGAACTTATTATATCTCGAACTACAACTTAAATTCTTGGGTTACACAGTACAGTGAAATATATACTCACTTGACACTTGGTTTTAACATCAGCAAACATGCCCCTCCTACCATTACAAGTGAAACCAGTTTCTGGAATTCTGGTAAGATTTGGGTACCCAAAAATTGTATTATCGGTATTTGATTTAACATTTTGGTACGACGCCATTCTTGATTTTATACCAATATCTTTCAATGCTGGTCTCTGAATTCGAGGATAAAGATTCTGGTTTTTATCTGTAGAATGGGATTCAATGTGTCTCGAAGATCGTTCTTGAAATTTGTTTAGAAATCCTTGATAGTCGGTAATTATCTGAAAATAAAACTAACGTTTTGCTATGTATATTCGTAACATTAAATTCAAATATTGTTTTCTCCTGTTTCTTAAATTGTTCTAAACCAAATTATGAATTTATGAACAACATATTTTTAATCTTCCTGTTTTTGGAAAAAAAAAAGGAATGCAACTAATATTTCATAATGAAAATAATAAGAGTAATGTTTTCGCTTATTACTTGAACTAATAGAGATATTTTAAGTGAGCAGAATTAGCGAGATACCCTGTGTATAAAATATTCGGAACAAATCTTTCACTCGCCTGATTCAAATGTTGTACAAGTCGTTAACATTCTTTACTGTTCACATTCAGTGGTAAAGCATTTCTGAATAACGTTAATATTTCACTTACGCGTTCATAAAGACCCTCATTATATTAAAAATGATTTTCTCAACAAGCTATCGAACAAAGGTACCTTTGTCCTACATCGTTGAGTTTGTCTCAATGTTACCTACAATACCACGTAGAAAATATAATATGGTGCCATTTGAAAAAGCGAAGCAGATCTCGATTTCTTATGAGAAAAAAGTATTTTGCAATTTTTATTTTTGTAATTTGTTGATGATCGGACATCTTCTGTAAGACTACCGGTAGTGTTTCAAAAATCATGGCGACCATTACGCTGAACAGAATATACAGTACAGTTTGAAGCAGTTGAAGAAAAAGTGAAGTGAAAGAATTTCTATAATGGTAGGTTTTCGCTTTGCCATTCAAAACTTAACGGCAAAAATGTGAGAATGATGGGATATGTTTATAACGAATGGACAGGATAGAATGTTTATATCGAAGCGATAGTTGCGTGAACGAAGAATGCTTGAGCTACAGAGATGAAGGTGTGAAAGAAGAGTGCTTGAGCTAGAGGAGAGATAGAGGTGTGGCAGAAGAGTGTTGGGAACGAGTACTTGAGAATATCATATGAACGGACAATGCGTGGTCACCCAAAATGCTTGGTGGACGTGACTGAATTTTTTCGAAGAATGTCTGCCCTGTCGAATCCTCGTCCCTTTGTCCCTTGACTCCCATGCATACAGATCCTTATCCCAGGTACCGTTTTGACAACTACCTGCGCGTTTTCCACTTTCCCACCTAATTCCTGTCCTATCTCCGGCAGACCTTCAAACTGATACACTCTACCCATTTCTTTTGCACCGAATCCTTAAGTTCATTACCTAACCATTGTCCCTGCAATTCTTCTCCCGTACCATCGAACCCTCAGTCCTAACGAGTCCTGATCTTTATCCTTACACATTCCTGGTCCTTACCTAACGGACGCATTCCTAAATTCCCCCACCCGCAACTCCCAAAAACCCCAATATAAAGGCAGCCTCGAAAAAGAACAAAATTCAGTCAGCATTGAATAACAAGGCAGTTTAGACCGGCAGGGACAAGGCAGAGTAGATGTCAAACGAAGAACAATAATTTTTCGAAGTAAGACTGCTAACGATAAAATTCTTCGTTTAAATCAGGATTATAAACGCGTAAAATTATTAAAGGAAAGAACACGATTGTAACTTTATTGGAAAGTGAATAGAAGAAATCTCTGTGGTCGATTATCTCTCGATATAATGACCGCTATTATTTACCTGGAGACCCCCAACTGGGAACCCATTTGACTTCGCACAAAATTGAATTAACTGAAAGTAAGGTCGTAAATCAAAAACAATACAGGTATCCACCAATGCACCAGGAAGAGGTAATCAGGTAGGAGAAATGCTAGAAAAGGGAATAATACAATCATGGAGTTCACCTTAGAACTCTCCACTACGGGTAGTTCCCAAGAAGGAAGAAGCTTCGGGAAAAAAGAAATGGAGAATCGTCATAAACTTTGACAAGACAAGAAGCATATCCACTTTCTAACATTAACGAGATACTGGATCAATTGGGAAGAGCACGATATTTTTCAGCTTTCGATCTAGCCTCCGGGTTCCACCGAGTCCCTTTAGAAAAATCATCGCAAGAAGAAACCGCATTTTCAACTAACAGCGGACATTACGAATTCTTGCGCATGCCTTTTGGACTCAAGAACGGCACCCACCACCTTCCAAAGATTAATGGACAACGTGTTACGAGGATTAATAGAACGGATATGTTTTATTTACTTAGACAACGTCATAGTTTATGGCGAGACATTAGAAGAGCACAATCAAAATCTCATTGAACTTTTTGATGGATTTCGACAATACAATTTAAAATTAGAACCTGACAAGTGCAATTACTTAAAACCGAAACTTCAATACTTAGAGCACATTATAGCTGAAAACGGAGTAAAACCCAACCTAGGAAAGGTAAAAGCTGTTCAAAATTTTCCCGAACCAAAAACCTCCAAACAAGTAAAACAGTTCCTGAGATTAGCAGAATACTACCGCAAATTTATAAAAGGACTTTCTACAATAGCGTTGCAACTTAATTTACACCTAGCCAAGAATACACCATTCGAATTTAGCTCTAGTCAACGTGAATCCTTTCAAAAGCTAAAGAAAGCACTGTGTGACGAACCTGTCCTCCTTCAATTTCCAAATTTCGAAAAACAACTTACACTGACAACAGATGCCTGAAACGAAGCAATATGCCAGTCGAATTTTAAACTCTGCCGAACGTAATTACTCCACAACCGAAAAGGAACTCCTCGCAATAGTATAGGCCGTTAAACATTATCGAGCCGGTAAAAAGTTTAATATAATCACTGACCATAAACCACTGGAATGGCTACATAAAAATAAGGATCCATCTTCGCGCTTAATGCGATGGCGAATTGCATTAGAGGAATTCGAGTACGACATAAAATATAAAAGGGGCACATGT
>NW_017101388.1:99140-112421 GCF_001263275.1 Habropoda laboriosa
CGTAACCCAATATTATTAATCCAACAATTGAAAGGAAATATACAGAGCTCTGATGAACCAATACCACAATATCGAACAGAGAACAACACACCGGTGTGCTTACAAGAAGGACCAGAACACAACGAAAAAACGGACCAGGAAGGAAGAGTAACAAAGGTTATTCTGTGTACTCCCAACAGAAAACCCGTATTTCCTAAGGTGCGTGATATGCCTAACCACTGTATACACTTAAATTTCAACGAATGGTTATTGTTTTGCAACGTATCACGGCAACGCGGAATACAAGGAGCATGATAAAATGGATACAGATACCTGCACCATATTTCATGATGAAGAAATAGTTTTTGCAGCACCAGAGGATGTTCTACGAATCTTAAAGGAACATCGTTGTTCAACCATTGGAAGGCATAAGGGCGAAAAGAAAACATATACGCGCATTTTAAATAATTATTACTGGAAAAACATGATTAAAGATATAAAGAATTTTGTTAGAGATTGCCCCGAATGTCAACGTGTTAAGGCGAACAGGAAGCCATGTGTAACACCATTGGAATTAACGGACACACCAAAACGGTTTAATGATAAAGTTGCAATGGATATTCTCATATTAACTGCACAATTTACTAACAAAACACAGTTGGGACTGGCCCTTGACTAATTACACCGCAGAAAGTTGCGCTAATGCCTTCTTGAAACACCACATTTGTAAATATGGAGCTCCTATGACAATACTAACTGACAATGGACGAAATTTCGTATCAGACTTTATGAAGACTTTCGAAAAAATTATTGGAATTCAGCATGTAAGCACTGTGAAGATTTATGTAAACAATGAACGGAACGATTGAGACGACTTCTTAGATTTAGCAACTTTTTAATTACAACACAAACGTACACGAAGCCACCAAATATCCCCCATACGATTTAGTATACGGACGACACGCCAATTTACCATTGAATAGAAAGGTAAAAACACTGACACTGACAAATCGCATATAGGATCTCCAAAGGAATGCCAGACAAAACATAGAAGAGGCTAAAAGGAGAACCAAGGAAAGATACGACAGAACCTGTAGACCTTATAATTTCAAGAAGAGTGACTACGTATGGATGACAAACGAAGGTGGGGACAAAGCAAGTGGACTGAGTGTCCCATTTGAAGGGCCCTACCTAATTCTACACGTTCCATCTGAAACAAATATTCTAATCCATAGAAATCGTTAATTCATAGAAATCGATGTAAATTTGCTACTTTAAATATTTCAGGACCCTAATAGTTAGCACGCAAGGTAACGAGGCGCAATATGAAATTCGCGAGTTCAAAAACCTACCGACCTGGAGCCCTTGGGACAATTGAGGTTGTTCACCGAACAATGGAAACTATTTAGTAAGCTACCTGTCCCGCTTGAGGACCTGATCCAACAAGAGGCCCACATCGAAAAAGGTATCATGGAAATGAGGAAAGTCGACCTCGAGGGTCAACACAATAGAACAACATACCAATTGGAAAGGTGCCTGCTGCAAGCCAAGAAAAATCGCCAGCGACTATTCTCTTCAGTAGGCTTCGAGCTCCCTTGGTCAAAGCGAGTACGCTCCTATAAATCCTTAAAAAAATCCTTTTTGGAACCATGAGTGACGAAGACACGGAGTATTATAATCACGAGATAGATCTTGTACATAAGGACAACAAGCAAGATTATTAGGCGAAAATAGATATTATCAACCGAAAATTATATAGAGGCAGCAACGAGATCGGGGACGTATCTTGCATACGGACTACTATCTATACTGATTATTTATTAAGTTATAAGCTTCGATTAATACAATTCATTAAATTCTGTTTTTCTATACTAACACGTCCCTGCATTCACAATACATATAATAACCATACGCATGGTAATACAGGTGAGATAATAAATACCACTGCAGAAACTACGAGACACGAAAATGTTGGTACGTCGTAATTCATCTTTTCAGATAGATTTAACAGAGATTAGGCGAATGTTAATGAATTCTACTCGAATAGACCGACGAATCTGCCTGAAATGAGGCAATATCTTCAATTTAAGCGAAGGGGTGTTATACCCTTAAATATTTCCTTTCTTAGTCTTATCTGTATCCACAACTAGTCGCCAACTTTCACCATCACTGACACTGGACTCCTCACCTTCCAACTCTCCTACACAATCATAACCTTCAAACCCTTAAATAGCCCTATTTTTCCATCCTCGGGTCATTCTCTTTTTGTTATCCGTATGTCATGTTTTAATAAAGTTGGTTTTCTACGTAACGTCGATCTTTAATTGCTCCGATTTAAGTGTTGCCCCAATACCTGCCCTCGAGAAACTGAGGTAAAACCGGGCACCACAATAGGAACAATATTGTGTCGCGACATATCTCGTTCGTGGTAGCGGTTAAGGGTGTGTTCTAGTCTAGACATTTTTTTTGGCATTTTCAGAAAGTGTAGGTTATTGAAATTATGTTTTGAGAGCGAGGTTTAACAATAACCACCCGTTCTCGTCTTCGTCCCATGACGACTTATAGTCACTGCCAACTCGTCGAACGGCCTACACACGCTGATAGATGTTCGAGTTATTGGAAACCCACTCATAAACTATAGGCCCGGATATGGAGAGGAAGGCAAAAACTCCAGGGAGATCCTGAAGAGACAAGCGGAAAGGGGCATTCTGTGTAGTCGACTAAAGCGGACGTTTATTTTAAAATTAGAATTGTTACAACAATAGAAGATCCTTTAAATAAAATTGTACCACCACAGTTTGCGGACAGATTTGTCCGAATTCGTAAAAGTAACAAAGTTATAGACCGCGTACGGCGCGCGACATACAATAGCACCGTAATGGCAAGATTATTGTTCCTCACATCTTAATTAGAACAATACATTCGTTTCTTTTCGTCTGGCACGATTTATGACACGGTCGAGATGGAAAACTACTTTTCAATTGACCATGTTAGCTGATTGTTCGATATTTCGTGCGTTTCTCGTCAGGAGAAATTGGTCTTTTACAAACAGTCGTAGAGTTTACTTCTTTTGTTCTTAACAGCCGATGGCGTGTCATAAAACGAGAATTTCTTAAGTCAGCTCAACATCGCATTCTAACAGTGCAAAGAACCATTGGGTAAAAATCTGTTGGAAATTTCCAGATTTCAAACTTTCGGCACATTGCGCGTCCGAGCAAATATCGCCCCTCTTTTTGCAGGAAAAAGCGCGCTAAGGGCACACTGGAAAGGTGCTCGCGATATTTGTTAGACATTGCTGATTGGCAATTAGAATTTATCATTGCCAACCAATCAGCATGCCACAACCTTTAGCAGCGACCGACGAGCGTCGATTATTCGAAGTTTGCATACACGTTTCATGCGAAAATGGAGAGGAAAGGAGCAAAAGTAGGCGATGTCCACGCAGATGGATCTACAAAAAGAAAATTTCACGGAAATCAACACTCCAGTGAGACAGATACAAGTTGTCCGAGCACGTCTGCCGCGAAACTGCGAAACAAAGGAGATCTCGAAAACGTTATTATCTCGAATTCATTTAGTTATTGTACTTTGAATTTTTTTCTCTGTGTTTTCGACAATTACTTTTTTTTGTGATTTGCAAAAAGTATGAAAGAGAAATAGAGTTTCCACAAGCCAGTAAGAGTGACTTGGGATTTAAAATTGCAATCCAGTGCAAGTACGGAGTACGATTTATCAACCCGTGTCTGTTTATTGACAAGGCATTCGAAATAAATCAACGAATTGTGCTAGTGCTGGGACTCTTAGGACTTGACCGGAAAGGTATTAATTTATTTTATGGTCGGTCAAGTGCCAGCTATCAATACATTGTGCTTGCCTCCAAAATATCCAACTTCAGCTGTATACAATTGTGTGATATCAAGAGTCGCTGAAGAAGAAAAACCCAAGAATGAAGAAGCTGGAAATCCTCGACTACATTTGACCGTTTCAGGAGATGGAACATGGAAGAAAAGAGGGTTTACCTGCTTCTCTATTCGGTGTTTCAACTCTTATTGAAAAATGCTAAAAAAGTTGACGATGCTGTCGTCAAATCAAGTTTACGTCGAAGTTATAATTTATGGAATAAGAAGAAAGAGGGTGCAATCGACAAATATAACAAGTGGTACGAAGAACACAAAGAATACTGCACCATAAACTATAGCGGCAGTGATGGTAAAATGGTAATCGATGCTATTACGAAAATATTTATGAATTCAGTGGAAAAGCAAGGTGTAAATTATACCACGTACATTAGAGGTGGGGATAATAAAATTTTTGAAGGTACTTTAGAAGTTGAACCATATGATACAATTATCGTGCAGAAAAAAAGAGTGCGTTGGCTACATAGAAAAACGGATGGGCACAAGATTACGCAACACAGAAACAACGAATAAGGGCATAAGTGGTAAAGGCACAGGTAAAATAACGGCAAAAGTGATCGGTGCATTGACAAAATACTACGATTTTGTCGTTCGTAGGCATTGGAATTCGCTTACTGAAATGAAAAAGGCCATATGTGCCGCGTTTTATCACAAGAACTCCACGGATGAAAATCTGCAGCATACACACCGCCCTTCTGATATAATTAATTGGTGCAAGTGACGTAAATCGGTAGACGACGATAAACTCAGCGAGTTTACGCATAATTAACTAGCTCTTAGTGATAAAGTTCTGGAAGTAATTAAACTGATCTACGAAGATTTATCTGCAGACTAATGTAGTATCGGCGCCTCCATACGCAAAAATAGGAAACCGGCACGGGACAATAGGGAGGGAGTGGTTGGCGTAGCGCGCAAAGCCTCGGCTTGCTAAGCCCGAACGTCCCGGGTTTCGATTCCCGTTGGGTCTCTCGATATTTTTCCGTCGTCGGTTCCTACATATGGGAGCTCGTCCGGGATGGAAGAGGCATCTAGGGCTGCACGAAGCCCAGGCGCTGTGAGATGAAAACATGTAATGAAAGAGGGTTTTGCACATCCCCCAAAAAGAGTTTGAGAAACAGAGTTTCGGCTGAGAGTTGCCACTGTGTGGGGCAGTATACCCCAAAGTGTTGAGTTGAGTTGCGCGCCTCCATACGCAAAAATAGGAAACCGGCACGGGACAATAGGGAGGGAGTGGTTGGCGTAGCGCGCAAAGCCTCGGCTTGCTAAGCCCGAACGTCCCGGGTTTCGATTCCCGGTTTGGGTCCCTCGATATTTTTCCGTCGTCGGTTCCCCTACACTAATTGTTAGGGAGATGTTTTAAAAGCGGGAAACACAAAGCAATAACGAATCGTTAAATTCGTTGATTTGAATTTTCGCTCCCATACATTCAGGAACAGCAGCAAGCCTGGTCCTGAACTGATAGATTAGTACAAAGTACAACCATTTCCATTTAACTGGTATGAAAAATTTTAAACACGCTTTTTTTTTTAATTCATATTTTCTGAAGTGGCTGACATGATATTTCAAGTTCTAGTTGACTGATTGACACCAAATGTTGCATGCATGTACAGTAGATGTGTCGTTATTGTAGGAACCAGGAAACTTCACCTAATTTTACAATCCACAAAACAGGAAAATAGATGGAAAACAACATTCAAACTTCAAAGTGCTCTCAGTTTTTTAAATTTTCAATATTTACTTTAACTGTTAGTTCATACCATAGCCACATTCACTCTAATCAAGAATCGTTTTGGCTTTTTCATTTCGGATAACTAGAATGGCCGAAATCATGTTAGTCAGTAGGACAGTTTTTTTTAACGGGATCGTACTAAATAATTTATAATTCGGTCAATTTTTATTGTTTTCACTTAAAAAAATATGGTGAATAATCAAAAAACATGAATAAATATGTGTGCAAAAAATCAATACCAAAATATCTTATGGTTTCTTTGTAAAAACATTACAAAAATAGACCTAAAAACTGACGCTCTAGACTAGGATACCCCCTTAAAAAGATACATATTCAGGTTTAGACGGTTAATTTTTCAGCCAATTTCATGATTTCTTTTCTAGGCGACAAGAAAAATTAGAATATTGGTGCTTCGTTTATACCTTTATTCATCTTTTGGCTGTTAAAATCCGTTATTATAACTAATATTCAGACACTCTGTAGAACAGTACTTCTTTTTAAATTGGACCTAAGGACTTGAGCTTTCTTGAGTAGTTAGAAGGATTAGTATACTAGATGACGTGTGCAAAAAATTTTGAAAAATTGCAATTTGTGGAAATCGCGTAAAAAATTGTAAAGGTTTTTATCTGATCTCGTAATCAAAATTTAAAAAATACGTTTTGTAGATTTATGTCAATTATACACATGCTGAAAATTTCATCTAGTATACTGACTTTTCTAATTTCTCAAAAGATACTGCTTGAAATAGTTAATAGGATCCAGTAACTAGGATTTCTAAATCTGTTTCTGTCATTTCCGAAAAAGCAAGTAAATTCGCAGTTGTTACTTGCTGAAATGAAGTCTTTCGTCTACTCCAACGTTGCGTCTCAACTTCCAGTCCTAAAGTACTCGGTAGATTCTTCTGTTAGGAAATTCTGGAAACTATTTGGTCACGAAACTCTATATTCAAATAGAAAGGCTCTAACACTACCCGGGTTAAAATGACCCATTAGTCACTTTTCAAAAATGAATTTCTATGTATTTAAAACGAGATTAAAAAATTTGATTCATATCGAAGTATGTACGCAAAAGACAGTCAGAAACGATAATACTTGCCAGTACCGAACATTTACTCTTTTTAAAAAGTTGCTAATGGATCATTCTTCGTTGTAGCGTCAAATGAACTAAAACACAACATGTAATATTTTTTAGACAAAGGGAATATAAGAATCTACAAAGAAACGTTGTAATAAAGTATGCTTCGTGATAGCACTACCTGTTAGTAGCGACGGTTATCACCTATGTACGTATTTAGTTAACAATTTGTTATTAGTAACAATTTATGTTAGCGTATAATACTCTTATAATGAACGAAATATATCGATTATGTAAATAGGCCACTCCTCTGCACACAAAAAGCTAAAAAATATCAGTTTTTAATTGGTTTTACTATGGAATACCTTTCCGAAAAATCTTAAAAAATTACACATGAAAAAGTTTGCAAAATTTCCCAGACATATATCCTACTGGCTATACCAAATCTCACTGTTTTCGTAATTTTTCGTGTTATAGAACAAAAGAAATTGAGCTCAAACTGTAAATCACTTTTCAGTCTATAACTACCTCAATAGCGGGAGTAGAGGGCTGAAAATTGGTAGAAAGGGTTTTCTTTCAGAGGCCAATCGATTGACATATCACAAGTTCAATTTGATTTAGGAGCACTCTTACCATGTTTATTCGACTATACCCTTTAATGAACATCTCCCTAATCATTGAAATTCGGGGATGCGTTTACGTGATATTTTTTGCTCAGAATCTTCCCACAATTGAATTAGTAAATGTTCGTTCATTCGTGCATAGTACGTAGTGATCATCTTCGTTCTGGATAGAAGCCAATATCGGTACCTTCTAACGTCATGATGTAGCTAGCAGCAATGCTTACGTAACGTCGAAACACTTTCCCATAAGGAAACGGTCTATCCCCATAAGACTGCATATGATTTTAGTACATAATGAACTGTAATTACGATACGCTGCTATAGAGTAGATAGTTTTTTTCTTTAAAGTTGGGAATAAAAGTGGGAGTTACTTAATGGGGAATATACTTTAAATATATTGGTGTGATGTAAGAGTGAGAATAACATGTTTCAACTACTACGTGTACTACTACTGCGAAATGTGACGTTCCCGAGATTCTCAGATGAAATTCATTAAGAAAGGAAAATACATAATAGCGTATTATTGGTGGTTCGCGTGTAATTTACATACCGCGAATGCAAGTGAGCGTGCCGTAGCAAGTGTACTCTCGCTTCAGAGTATACTTTCATTCGTATTTCAAGTACAAGATGACTAGATGACTTATCGTTCTACAGTAGGTAACACTAGAAAATTGCGGTTTGCTTTAACGAACTAGGTAAACTAGAATCTCGAGTATCGATATACGCTTTTCTTTCACAGACTGTGGTTTTCCACTGGCGTTAGTTAAGAAGGCTATATCAATTTATACGTACATATATCAGTAAAGTTACTAGAAACTCTATAACTTGTAATTTCTATTTGTAATTGTTTATTAGTATGCCTGACTGACTGTTTGTAATTATTAATATTGGCTCAATTATTTATCAGTTATGTAACAAAATAAAAATACTTTTTAAAAATAATTAAAAATATGATATTGAAAAAAGTACCTCATGAGAGTTAAAAAATGCTATGTTATCGACAATGTAGTCATCAAATGGTTGATAGACAGAATCCCAATCGTAGTGAATGTTCCAAGTTGGTACATACGTTTCTTCCAACAGATCTGTATTACCAGGAAGTACTAAAGGTGTTACTATAGGTTTGTAAATTCCAGGTTTCGATGGAGGCACTATAGGTACAAATTGCCTGAAACTAGCATAGGCTTGTGACTTTACAAAGTCTCTTTGCTTATTGCTAAAGTAATTCTTTTGATGCTTATATGGTGCACGAATAACATAAGTTGTGTCAATTGCTTTT
This sequence comes from Habropoda laboriosa, assembly GCF_001263275.1. Taxonomy (NCBI): domain Eukaryota; kingdom Metazoa; phylum Arthropoda; class Insecta; order Hymenoptera; family Apidae; genus Habropoda; species Habropoda laboriosa. The sequence goes on from NW_017101388.1 coordinate 107,742, forward strand.
GCATGGTTGTAATGAAATCTGCCTTCCGGTGGAACATATCGTCCATCTGATGTTATGTACACCTTTAAAAATAAAACAGTACTTTTTATTCAATCCTTGCTATTGTTAACATGTTAATTGGAGAAAACAAATCAACTCGACATTGAAATGAATCATATGTATGTATTTGAAACACAATAATTCATTTAGTCAGTGATCTCTTATTTTCAACTACAATGTCATATTTGTATTAAACACAAAGTATTACATTACAAAGCAAAAAGATTAAATACAGAATGTCATACCAATTCTGTCGACCTCAAATATCCCCATTATTTCAAGTAATAAATGAAAACATCACTTAAAAATATTTTTTGATGTTCAATTTGTTGTAGCCATTGAGGATTTTCTATTGAACAATAGTGCATATTATGTAAATTAACACTTGCAGTATGCATAAAAATAGCCTCATCAGTGAATAATATGAAAGAGAAGAAGTTTGCATCAATTTGTAGCTAGTTTTCAGCACAAAATTTAACAGGATTCCCAAAATCCATGCTATGTAACTTCTGGTGAAGGCTTAGTATCACACACATCAAATTTGCAGCAAGTGAGAATTAATGAAACTTAAGAAACTTATTAATTCTAAGAGATGTCAAAAGTTTAACAATGCCATTTTTGAATATTTTCTATCTACTGTTTGTTTACATCCTAAGTATTTCAAACATGTTTCATAATGAAAGTAATAGGATGTGTTTTAGTACTTTTATAATTAAAATTCGCTACTCTAACGAATTTGACCATAAAAAATGGGACATTCCATTAAAAAAAAAAATTGATTTTGAAATTTCCTCTACACCTCCACTGCAAACAAACTAGTACCACACTGTCACCATGTTACACCTTTCTTGCAACCATATCTTTTATAAATTATGTTTTCACTTATTTCTTGAAATAATAGAGATATTTGAGGTGAACAGAATTGATGTAACACTCTGTATACCCTAAAATATAGACGAGAGATTCGAGAGATCTGACCTCAATTAACAGGTTAATTATTAGTGTCAGTACATATGTATCTTTAGTGTAAAGGTATATTTCCATTCTACAATTCACGAAATATTTAAAATACTGTTTGATCTTAAATTATTTTCAAACAACCTTCAAATTTTTTATTTATGCATACCTTTATTACTTCTGGCATAGTTTGAACATGTTGAGTATGTTTATGTACACTTCGGCCATCTAAAACTACACCATCGGGTACTGTAATACCTTCCTTGTTTAACCGATTCAGTGCTAACCGATCAGTTCTGAAAGCTTCTTCTGGAATTTTACCCCCTAATGCTGGTAATACTTGTTCCCTGAATATTTGTCGCTTTTGCTATAAATAAAAGTTATAAATAAAATTTACACAAGTCGTTCTAAAAGGATTTTAACTTTAAAATAATTTTTTTTCTTTTCTTTTAATGCATCGAACAATATTAATAAATTGTATGTTTGAAAAGTTCCGTGGACTAACAAAATGAAAAGTAAAAAAATAAAGAGATAAACACTTTAATTAACGGAATGTTTCAATATAATCTCCATTCATCATCATACACTGAGCCCGTTCAGAAAGTCATTGGAAGCGATTTTTATAATCAATTTGTAAAATTGCATCGAGCTCTCTCTCGTCACAACCGCCTAACTTTATTTTATCTGTCTGTTACGATACAATAGATTTATTTCTCCTCGAGACCAACTTCTATGAGGAAGAATATAGAAAAATCAGTTGGGAACAGTTTGTATGAGCACGGAAGATGAAAAAGCACTGACATTTGTTTTTTGTCCAAGAATTGCGTGACGATCCCAACCGCATGACTGGCGTTCACACGCCGAATGTAATGCACAAGCCAAATAAGATCATTTAAGTAACAGCTGCTTATGTGCTGTTACAGTAATACCTTCTAGAACAAGTTTCTTGTAATTCTTATAAGTTTCGTGAAAAAAATTCTTTTAAAAGTCCTCATCTTTTATTCTGTTTCTTTTACTTTAATCCATGGTGTTTTATCTTGTGCGCCAATTCATTCGAAACTTCATCGTTTTGTTGATGGCTTATAAATACTTAAAAATAGTATTATTCGTCTCCAGCAGTCGTTTTTCTCTACACACTTTCATCTTTGTTTACTATATCGATCAACGTTCAGTTTACATTAACACGCTTTAAACAAAATCGATCAATTTTTATCTTTTTATGTTGAAATTGGCACATGGGGAATGAACTTGTTCATACTTTTCGTCGATCTAGTCTCTCACATGAAATGAAGTACTTTATACCTTAACCCTAGAACTCTTGAGCCTCGAGCCGTCATGCGAAATACTAGGGGAGGGTTCCTCGAACCCATAATTCTTCTTACACATTTATCCTGAAAAAAATTCTTTTTTGAATATTTTTTTATAACATTTGAATATGTTATACATTATAGTATATGTTTTTGCATTGAATTTATTTTTAGTTATATAAATAAGAATAGCAAAGTACCATGTCTATCAAATGCTTGATTGTAACAGATTGAATGCTGCACCGTTTATTAGCTTAATTCTTCGTTTTGCGATAGTTATTCTTTGGAGATGAGAAGAGCGACCTGCTTCGCACGATATCCAGTACCGTGTAATTAATTTTCATTTCTTATGCATAATGTTTTTCACATACAGCAATGATTACTTTCGAATGTCAAACTTAAATGTGTATACGGCAATAAATAATTTTGTGAGAATTTTTTTGCACAGGGGAAATGGTTCTATTTAAAAAATTTTTCGTCTTGTGGGTTCGAGGAACCTCCCATTAGGAGTTCTAGAGTTAATCAATAATCGGATCTTTGGCTGTTCAAATCGTTTTCTGTTGCTCGAAATGAATTGTTTCGGTAATAGTGTGATTTATGTTTGAGGTAGAACTGTCTCCAACAATTTTCCATTTTCACAGAATTTCTTGAACCATGCAAAGGTTGACCGTTGTCTGCACTCACTTTTATACATAGACTCCAACTACTTTTTATATACACACTTTACATTAACTCGCGTGCTTTTGATAATGTCTTGGTTAAAAATAACGTGCAGGTTAAAAATAAGTTAGCAAAAATCATGTGAATAGGGGAATTACACTTGTATTTAATTCAGAATTATAATTCTATTATTGTCCAATGCATGACAGATTTAATACGTTGTGAAAAAAATCAGTCCGGGAACTTTTTAAACAAACGGTGTGTGATTAGTAGAATATTTGTTACTAATTGTAACACATAATTATTACAATTAGTCTTATGTTTCACCTTTTCTGCAACGACGTGCGCAATGAAGAATGTGGTGATCAATATTAAGCGTAACCAATTTTTCTTCCCAGATGTCTTCATTCTAACGAAAATTTGGTTCACCTTCTATATCAACGTAGTTAAAAACATCGTTACCGTGTATTCAACTGTCTAAAATACTTGCAAAATATATTCATTATAAAGTTTAGCTTATTACTTAATTATAGTTGAATATAAAATAATCAGAAACATTAATATTTGCTCATTTGACAAGAAAGTAGTATTATTTTATGAACGTACTACAATATGAAAGAGTAATCGAAATACAAGGTGGACTTTTGAAGTAGAGTAGTATTATACAGGGTGTATCTAGTAGCTGGAACGAGTTATAACTCGGTTGTTATTGAAAACAGGAACAAATTGTAGAGGAACAACTGAACAATGTGATGAATGTGTAAAAAAACGTGTAAGAAAATGTTTAGAATGCAACGGTGGAACATTTTAACATTTATTTTGAATAGCACCAGGAATCGATTCGTGCAAAAAAATTATAAAGTAGCATTCAAAAAATGAGTGGTACAATTCAAAAGTGCACTTTGCGACCGATGCACTTCCGTAAAAAGCCACATTACAGGATGATACTCCTGTACAATTGGTTTCTATTTTCAATAGCAATCAAGTTATACATAACTCGGCCAGTTACTAGATACACACTGTATACAGTATTGTCACGTAAGCTAGGCGCGTCTCGGGAGCACATCTGGCCAGCAATCAAGGAGGTAGAGTTCTAGGAAATCCCGGATATGTTTCGTCTCCATCGAGTGCGAGTGGGATAGAGGCACTTAATGCGAAATATCGAGGTCTTTGTTCAGTTTAAATACGTAACGCCGGAGACTCGCTCAACGAAGCCAGCGCCAAGAAGTGGTGGGGATAGCGACGGCCAGCTGGCAAAGCGAAATCCCGGTCAGCTAACGCGACAGTACTGCATGTTGCCGATAAAGTGCAAAGTTCAGGTAATGTAGACATTGTTCGGGTAATATGCCTTAGCAATGTAAACATTATCAACATAGCTTTAGGCAAATTATTAACGTATTATTTCGGGTTAGATTCCCTTTTCAGTTACTGAACATTGATTGAAATAATACTACAGAAAATACAAGGTTAGTTGAGGAAAATTGACCAAATATAACCAATGAAAATCTTAGTAATAAGACAAAAATAAGCTAATAATCCCGTAGGGAGTTTCAAAGCATTAATTAAAAAAGAAAAAAAAGACAAAAATAAAATGTTCTATTTTCAAAGTTCATTATTTGTTATAATATAGTAAACACAATAAACGATCGTGTTATCTTGATTGAAGTCACAACTCTGTTAATACTTTGCCCGCTTGAATGTTTTACATAAGGAATAC
>NW_017101388.1:112474-129185 GCF_001263275.1 Habropoda laboriosa
AGTGAAGATGATGAAAGTTACAAGCAATAACTGTAAAATATTAGTTTTTATTACTTATAAAGAGGAAATTGTAAGGATACTTATTAAATGTATATTGGCTATTAACCTCTTTTTTTTTTTAAAATAATAAAATGAATTAAAGTAAAAAGGAATCTTTCATTTAACATAATTTTCATGATACCATATTCAGTTTTTACGTGTACAATCAGCTATGTTTTTCTTTGAAGAAGTTTCAAAAATATCAGCTTGCATTTTTTAAGCTTGTAAATATTTGTATATACATACTGAACCGCACAACTACTTTGCTATTTTTGTTACTGATGGAACGATTCAAATTTCTGTTCTCATACACGATACGAATCAAAACAGATTAGATATTCTATGCGTCGGGTCGTGTATTGTATATAAGCTGTCAGCTCTCTGTGCATAACCCTACAGTCTTTTTACCTATTAATTTACGAATGTTGAGGCAAATTCATTGAGCGAAGGAATAATACATGCTGCGAAAATCAATGTTCAAATACTAATAATGACAACGGAATTATATTTCACTCCAACTCTCCTGTTATTTCCAGCGTTAAGAAGTTGTCGAACTGTATGCCCTACGACGAGTATTACTGCGTATTGTTTTGTATACATTATACATACATACATGAAAACTGTAGAGGACATTTCAAGCTCACTTGATTTTCTGAATGGAACATTATACTTTATTCGTAATACAACAGCGTTTGTTAACCCTTTCACGACTAGCGCCGGTTATATCCGGCATCCACTAGGCGCGTCGCATTGGCTCGCTCCTCGACAACTCAAAGTGAAGATTTATTTTAAAATACAGAACAAGGCCTCGACAACATTCCCTTTATCCGATACATCCTTAAGTCCTCTGCTGTTCCAACGAAATCCTCTAAGATTTGAAAAAACGCGAGACACTCTTAACGTGTACGGTGTGCACTAACGGCACGACGATCCGTTCGTTAGTGGCGTACTGATGGCTAGTTCCGCCGTCGCGAAAGGGTTAAGAAAAGTTTAGGTGTGTCACATAAGGTCATTGAACATTAGCAGAAGGTCATACACATAATAATCGGACAGACAGTTTACCAGATAACTGACTGCTTGGGAGCTCAGTAATTTATGACCTTGTACTACGTTCAATGACCTTATGCGGTACACCATTTTAGGTTTCAAGATGTACAGTAATCTATTTAAGAAAATTAAGTTCACCTTGAAATTTCCCTTATAATTTCTTATACGAAAAAATTATTTCCACTACACAATGTCTCACTATATCAAATAAGTCTCATTCTAACAATTTTTTCATATCTTCAACAGTCTATGAGATATTCTTGTATTATGTTAAAAGAAACGCTCTATGTGTACAAACAGCAAAACTTTTTCTGTTTTCTATGCGAAAATTTCTACATAAATGTTCAAAAACATGTACAGATAAGTAAAAAATGAAACTGTCGAGTTCCGTTAAATTTGTTGTCGTCACATATAAATTTATCGTTAATTGTAATATGCATTTACTTACCAGTAAATAAAGATTAACGTGTGTGCGTGTGTGTATGTGAGATAGGTTGAAAATTGTAAGTTTTATAGATGTAAAACTGGTTTTCATTACTTATTAGACAAAATAATTGGAATTCACTATCTGCTGATTTTTAAGTACTTCCAAGCATCTGAGAAGAATTACTTTTTTGCTACCTACCATTTAATTCTTTTCCTAAATCCTTTAATGTTGACATATTACATTCTACAAAATTCAATGAAACACTGAGAAGAACTATTCTACAGTTTTCTTTAAAGTGCCCTTTACTGTTGTAATAGGTAGTGGAAGTCCTTACTTAGAAGTAGAATTCTACTAAGAAACACCGTAACACTGTGCGGAAATCTCCGCGTTGTTACTCAAACTGTATATTCATTACACTTGTTACCTTTCCTGAATACGTCTATATGAAAGATATTATTATGAAAATATGGAAGTAATGTTTCATCTTAAATAAGTTACAGTACTTCATTAACTCTATAACAAACTATTCTCTCGTTCATTTTATATATCGTACCAAAAGCATACCTACTACACTATAAGTTTCTCTAGTGAACGGTATTTTGTAGCAGCAGAACACGGAAAATTCCCATAAATTTGCATTCGGAATATAAGAAGCAAATGAATAAACGAATTTATAGAGTATAATAAATGTTGCGGCATATTCATTTTTATATTTCGAAAAAAAAAAGTAGTATCAAAGATAAAGATGGAATACGAACCAGTTGAAGAAAGTGTCAGTATACTCTTGAAAATGTATTCACCGCCCACCTGGTTCAATCTTTGGAAAGAAAGAAGAAACACCACGAGGACTGACGCAACGCACAATCAAAACAATTATCGAGAAATTAGGAAAAGAAGTGCCACGGCTGTTCAACTGGATGTTATATTATTTCATTAATTATTTTAGTGAATGAATGCGTACTCCGTAACTTCGATAGGTATAGCTAGGAGCAATGAGGCTGAATCAAGAAGGATGGTGAAGATGATACTGGACTCGTCCATAACAGTTCACCTGGTGATATACCTGAGGAAACTGAAGCACGTGACTGGAGTTCAAAGTACTTTCACTGCTAGATCGTGGTAGTTCTGGGTCTCGCTTCTCCTCTTTCTCTTTTTTTCTGATTCATTCCTATCGTACGCTCGTAGGTGCGAGAAAACGGGGATGATCAATGTTACTGTAATCGATATCGTGGGTCAATGACGGCTGACCAGCTAGTTGTCCTCGTAAGCAGAGAGACCATCTAATTTGTTTGAAAAAAAGTATAGTACTAACAAAATCGTGATAAAAATAATAACGACAGAAGGTCGTAATCTTGATCAGTACTTGCATGGCAAGTCTTTCGTAAAATGGTTCGACATAATGCTCGGTATGCCTTCTTTGTGATAAGATTTATTCAAGGTGAGCGAAATAAAGTGCTGCGAGCTGTTTCCATCGAAACCACTGCAGATATCGACTTGAATTTCTTTTTACATTAAATGCGACAGGGAGTTAATTATTTAAAATGCAAGAAATTTTAAAGGGAGGGGAGGGTCTCCCACGGCGACAAAGGACCCCTAATTTTTTATAAATGAATTTTATTGTACTTCAATTAAACATAATTTCAACAAAGCACCAAGTTTTACGTACTAACTTCAACGAGTGCACGTTATTTGGTTCTTAAAACAATTACTCTCGGTTCATCACGAATAAAAAGATCATAGACATGTTACGCACACGAAAGATGTGAATCGTTGTTTTTATCGTTTCCATTGTGCGACGATTTTGCGAGGGAAACCATTCCTGAGAATTGGTACGCAAATTCGATTTCATAATAATCTCTAACCGTAAAATAAGAAGTCAATTATTCAGCCGGATTGATTCTGCCGCTGGTAATTTTATATGGTGGTGAAATGATCCGCGTTAGTCGATAACGTAACACTTTCTCACGGGGACTCATTAGTATGTATATTACCACGTTATATTTAATTAGAGCATAACTTTGTAAACTGGATCGGTTCGCTGTATCAACAGTTGTTTAAACGACTGTTTTGTACATAGAAAATTTCGAGAAGCATTTTTAGCTCTTACTTGGAAGCAACAGTTTCATTGAAACCACACAAGACACATTACCGTTTACAGTATCGAAGAATTAAGGATTTCGTGGCCCGGAGCATAATTATTATTATTGAGATTTCCGGGTGTGTAAGCCGTGTCCTTATGGAAAGAGCTAACTAATTAAAAATCTTCGCTGATTGGAAAGCAACGAACCGGGACATGAGCTATTGAATTAATAATACACCTCTTTTAGACACACGCCATTATCAGTGTGTCTCACGAACCCTGATGAAGGGTTCAACGCTTACGAAACGTCGGAATACTCTTTCTATGGCTTACACCTGAAAGCCTCGATAATAATATTTATATTATTGTACTGTTAGGATAAACTCGAATTTTCACCACCCCTTGCACTGTGGGTGGAGGGCCATCTTCACGCCGCGCGTCAGTTTTTCAAAAGTTGTTACTTCAGTTTACTGATTCTGGTTCAGAGTTGATCTTTGGAATGAAAGAGTTATTTCTGTGAACGGAATACTGAAACTTTTGAAGTCCCTGTTAAGCTGCGGCATAACAGTACGACGAATGTGATGTACCATTTACATATACACGAGATTTTGATTTCAACAACGAATTGAAAATTTCTCGTTAACGTACAACTTGATTATTGTATACCCTGATAAATAAAACATTTTATATTTACATTATACAGTATAATGTATTATATTAGGGGGACGAGGGGAATTTTGGTTGAAGCAAAGAGAGTCAAAATTTTACGATAAGAACCAATCTTATTGATCTCATCATCTGCACTGAGCAAATCGTGATTCATCAAATGTTAGATAGAATGTAATGTTATGCATCAAATGCAAACGAAATTAGGACAATCCACATTTTTTGCACGTACCATTTTGCTACCGCACGTTCACTGCCTACTCAATCTCCGAATCCGTCTTTCGGTACTTAAATATCGTCACAAATATTAGCAAGCATTAAGTAAATGTCTCTGTTGTTGTTATTAACAATATAATTTTTCTAAAATGTATTCATTTGAAGTAAAATACGACTTCTGTTTGAAAAATGCAAACTTTTACTTTCTTTTCTCAACATTTCATATGTTTATCGTTAATTAAGTATTATTATTGCGTATAACTTAGGAAGAAAGTGGGAGTTCATTTATTGAAAGGAATTCTTTTTTTTCTTTTTCAAAATACAATTGCCACGATCATTTCTGCGCCAATAATACAACACACAATTAACGAGTTGAACTAATTAACTGAAAGTATTGAACTATCCTTTCCCATAGTGTTGTCTAATTACATTGCAAAATCAGTGGCAAGCATGAGCGGAGCGATGCTGTTAAACTAAGCGATTCCCAGACAATGTAATAGCAAAGACGTTGCACTGCTTGCAATCGGTAGGATAAAATAAGGTTTTCAGCATCGGCAGCTTTGATGTTTGTATAAAAAGGCGTCCGACAAGCTTGTCAAATTAAAGCTGCATTTGATATAGTTCGAGTTAATTTTTTACTTTTACTTTTTTGCTTTTTATTTGCATACTATCAACATTGCTCAATGCAGTATTTAAATATTTTTTATTTTTTCTTACAAAGGTGACATATGTACATAAATCTCCATAGAAATGTGTAATTGAGATAGTTCTATGAATTTAGTGATCGTTCTACGCTTCTTCGTTGTGAGGAATTATTCAGAAATATTTCGAATTTATCACACTCTCAGCATAAACAGTGCTATTGCAGTATATAATTATACTTTTAAGGAGCAATGTGTCGTAGGTTACATTAAATGAAAATGCGGAACTAATTTCATTTCGTGTAGAGGTAAGAAACAGACATTCAAATGTTCGGAATATCGAAAATATTGTGCATTTTCGATTATTTTCGTAAGTAAAAAGGCTCAAGTGAAAACAAAGTTGATTTTAGTAGATTGGAAGAATAATTACCGCAATATAGTGAAACCAGGAAGTAAATGGACGGATTAAATCAGACGGACCATTGTGAACACAGATAATCTTATATGAAAAGATACCAATATTCGAATTTTTATTATTACGGTGTGATGTAGATGTAACTGTCATATCTCCAGGTCAACCTACAAGATTATTTTGATTTCACTCATAAACTTTGCAAAAAACTTGAGAAATTACAAAGTTCAAATATAATTATATTTTCTTATAACATTGTTAAAGATGATTTATTAAGTAAATTGATTCTCTTCGTAGAATTTCGGTATCTTTCGATTTCTTTTCACTTTTTTACGAAAATGTTTAAACATTTACAATTTCTCAACGTTCGTATTTTAATTTAACTCTGCAATGAAGATATTGTGTGCCTAATAGCGATTGAAAGGATTAGGTTTGTAAAATGTGAACATAATAGTAATTCAAATTTTCTGTTGAATTTTCGGCTACATTTGAACTTGGCCTACTTTTGTAATCAAGTGTACTTTCAGAAATATCAAATGTCAAATAATGAATAACTTTGTTCACATAACACTGTGCAACACTAATGCTCATTTCGTGCATTTACTTGTATATTACAATACCACTATTTTGTTGTAGTATTCGTTCTGTGTATTATAGCAGATATTCTCTTTTCATATTTTTATAAACAATACCAGCGATATAGAGTTCTGCTTAGGTTTTTTAAAAATGTACGAAACAGTTCCATCATAAATTATGCAGTAGATATTTTACATTGAATCTTATATATTAAACACTTCTTTTTTTTTTTACCTAAAACATAATCAGGGAAACAGGAATGAAAAAAAGAAGACTGTAAAGTTGAAAACAAAATTAGCAATTATGTACAGCTGCACTGATAATGAAAATGTAAAAGAAGAATATATAGGTATATATAATTTTGTGATGTGTTGAACTTCAGTAAGAACTTTTCTTTATCCGTACTGAAAATACAAGTATAAATAAAAGCAACATCTTTTGCTCGTAAAATTGGCATTCAATCGCATTACGTAAACAAGAGACGAGTTAGTCTGATATCTTGTTGGTAGATTTCTCTTCCCTTCTCTAATACATCAAGTTCATTCACCCACGCATAATCTCGTTTTAGACTTGCACAGATTTAACCATCAAAGAGCTTTGACGTATGACCTATATTTTCAAGTTTTGATATCGGGTCCTTAAAAGAATATTAAGTTATATTTATTTGTCATTATTCCTCGTTTTTTTCATTAATTATATATTTCTCTCATATCAGCTTTGTATAAAACAATTTTATAGAAACAAACGACAAGCAAAATCGACCAGATCCTGAATGTACGATATTCAAATTTGCAACAGATAAAAGTGACCGGGGATACCCACCATACAAGTGTCCGGGGCTACCCGATAGACATGATCCAATATTTTTATTAACCATTTTTGCAGTAGTAAAGAAAAAAAACTCAAGGATCTTAAACTAAATTTAATTGTCAAAACATAAAAGAATATTTACGTTTAGTTCAGAATAAGGTTTGATAAAATTTGATTGGAACAGGAATACCGCTTTTAATCGTAACAAAATTAAGTGTAATATCAGTATCGCTTACAACTAACTGAAAAATGTGTTTGACGTTAGGAAGACGCGTGGCAATGTGTCATTTGTTTCTTTATGCAGTTGGATAATCGAAATATTCAACTGTCCGGGGTTACCTGTACTTCCTCTACTAGTACTGTGTAGGGCTCACGAGTTTGCTCATGGAAGGAATGTGGGTCTGATTGCAACGTATCCCCATAAGATCACGTTCTGTAACACAATCATGAAAATAAGGCACATGTATTGTCATTATTATATAGCACCGAGTGAGGGAAGATTCGGGCGGTACGACTGAAGTACCCATCTTGCCCCTGTGCCGTCAGGGGGGGGGCAAACTTCTGAGCTCTACACAGTACAGTAATGTCTCTACAAGTGTCAGCCAGTTTTGATTCTACAAGTGTCAGTACAGATGGTCCTACGCCTAGGTCTGCGTCATTGCTGCGCCTATGTTATCTCACTCGCAGTCAGTCAAGCGTGTAACTCGGTTTCTTTTACGAGATTTCACGGCTCGACAATTCATAATAGAAAAATATAATTTCTTTAATTTTACTTTTTTTCATCTGAGATTTTTCTGATGAAAATGAGATCAAACACGATATAATTTGAACAACATTTACTTATTAATACTTATTGAAAAAAAATGTAGGGCCGATTCTACAAGTGTCAGTCAGACGGTAGGCCGACTCTATGTAATGTAATACAGGGCGTCTGTTTTATCTCAATACAGTGAAATATCTGGCGTGACAGTGAACGTGTTAATAAGTAAATGTTGTTCAAATTATGTCGTGTTTGATGTCATTTTCATCAGAAAAATTGCTATGTTTTTTGCGTAATAATTAAATTTGGATTTATTAATTGTCAGAATTACACAAGTATCACGTGGTGGCATACATCAGACCATGAAACTGGTACATACACCTCTGCCAGATGCATGATCACGATTGTGCGAATACTTCAGTTCTTCGCTTTACAAAAATCCGTTGGGTTATTCGATGATGTGCAATCACTTAGAGATGCAGTAAAAGTCATAATAAACGTTAATCTGCGAATCTTTAGTTTTTGAGATATGACCTGTTCGAGTCATCTGTCATATGCGTAACAAATGTCACCCCGGTAGAGCAATAAAGGAAATCGGCGAAAATTTCGTACCCAACTTTTCATAAAACAATATCACATTATACGTATATCACATTATATGCAGCGATAATAATGGTATTTATATCGTGTATAAGTGAATGTTGGCACTTTCACTTCTGTATAGAAATAGAATATACAACCTAACAAGGAATTTTCCTTCAACGGGTTATACGCTGGCACCGATCCAAGTTAAGCAAGTAAAGAAAGCATTAGGCTGGTCTGCGTTAAAACTATGTATAATGGATTACAATCTGTGATCCGTTATAATTCGTCACCCACAATAGAGCCGGAATTTAATTTATTTGTTATTTAGTCGCCTGGAAGTGACGGTAAATAACTCGGACGGCTGCGATAACATGAATCGCAAATATTACCGCCTGTCTTGCTAAGATGAATTTTTTGATTGCTAAACGCTTGATAATGTAAGTACGTGCAGTTTACTGATTCCCCTGACCGTATTCTCTGGGCAGTTTGACAAAAGGCTGTAATAGAATGGTGTGGATGCGACGTGATTAATCATTCGTCGTGGAACTAAATATAAAATACACATAATTATGATATTTTTCTAACACGGTTACAACATAGTTCAATCTAAGCAAAGACAAAAGTACTTCTAAACGGTTTTCATTTTGGAGGTGTATCGAATAACACGAATCGGCAAAATTAGTATAAATAAAAGAAATTTTATTATATGTATTCATTCTCTCAGTCTCACAGAATTGTCTTATGATATAAATGGGTTACCATCACATATTCACACATATACCTTTTGAGCAGCATAAATTATTGTGATCCAGTCGACAGTAGCGCTAACAGTGCACTCGTCGCGCCCACGGAAAATATATAATTTACAGCTGGAGTGAATGTCTTTAGGATATAAAATGAAGATACAATTACAAGAGCTAAGAATAAGGCATTGTTGTAGAAGATTGAGAATGTTGTTGCTTCATAATCAGCCACTTCGTTTTTCTTCCATAAAATCCTAGAAATTTGATCATGTTACAGTATGTTATTAAATGCAGTTTGAACATATTACGTATTTGAGAACATTTAGGTACCTTTCATCTTTTTCCTTCTTGCTCATCTTTTTGTCTTCTGCTAACTTTCTGCCCATTTCCTTTGTCACTGCATCTTCCCTTTTCACTGCAATCTGAAAAAAGTATACAATTTCACTTTAGAAAATACAATATCGTAGACACATTACTTTATTTGGAGATTCTATTACCAATTTACGGTACCTTATGTTTCAATACAAACTTGGTATTTTTATACGCGAGGGCAAGCGCGTATGTACTAGCTAATGTGACTAAAACAAAGGAAATTAAATTGGCGTAGATGTCGATCAAGTGAATTCTCCAGAAAAGCCCTGTAACGAAAAGATAGAGGTTAGCTTTTAAACTATTCGTTTAATCGCAAACCCATAATATAAATATATACTAAAATGTGTCGTAGAATTTATAAATATTAATGTAACAATAATATTAATCATTTTTATTAGCTTTTCAACATTCTGTACTTACAAATGGGAATCGCCGAAACGATGAAAGCATTGCCGTAAAATAACGCTGATGATTTGGTTGACACATTCCGTGAAAAGTCTTGAAGAAGGAGTTCTTCTTCTTTGGTAAATGCCTTTGATTTTGCTGACATTTTTCGTCTCGTTTTCTCAGGTACTTTCAGTTTACACCAAAACAATTGTCACAGTACTTCTGTGAGAATCGAAAATCTTATTGCCATTTAAGGCGCATGCGCAATAGTGAACTGTTTGGAGATTCGTGGGACAACGTGTCCAACAAACGTTAGGACACCAAACTCCGCCTATACCCCATTCGGTTATGAAGTATTCTACTTTATTCCTTGCTGATTCTACCAGCGACGAGGTACAGGATAGATCTTGCACCTAATGTATCTTTGTGTACAACGTTCTGAAATACCGATTGTGTAAAAAATCAGAGTTTTTGTTATGCCCTCTACGATATAAATTAATGAGTTTAAAAATTACATTCAATCCAATCATCAAAGATGGTAAAATCGACAAATGTAAAAAATCCTCTTTTATTAAATTTGCATATAAAGATGCATACATATATTGGATTGCTTGAATAGAACTGTTCACGATCTTTTGGCAGCAGTAAAACATGTGCATGTGATGAATCGCCCACTAATAAACAATTACGTTACTTTTTTATTTGTAATTTCATAGTTCCAGTTCTAACCACTACTAATGCTGTAAGTTTATTCTATGGTGAATCGGTAACATTGGTAACGACATGAAAACGGTAAGAGTCTTCTCGGCCCCAAAGCCCCGGATAAAAAGTTTCATAAGGTGCAAGGTCTATCCTGTACGTTGTCTGTGGTTTTATGAAGATTCCGTGAAGAATATAAAAATTATAATTTTCTATATTATTTATAGTTAGAGGGTTCAGTACAAAAACCGATGAGCTCTACTTTTTGGCAAAAATTGGATTTTCATGTACTTTCATGTATAGATGTAATAACTGACGCCATTCTGCATCGTTTGCTGCAAGAAATAGACAGCTCTAATAGTTAAATATCGAGATAACGGAACTATTCAGGTGTATGAACCAGTAACTCCGGAGTTATCCGGTTCTTTTGCCGATTCGCAAATCAATTCCACCAATCGAAGATAGATTTGAATAGATTTGGTTTGAAAAACGTCACGAAATTTACATTAGTGGAGGTGAACAAGAGTATGATTTTAAATTACTCTAAACATTTTAAAAATACTTTCAAGAAAAATGTTATAAACGTACAAAAAGAAAAATTTTAAATTTAAAAATAACGCGTTTCGAAGGATGAGAAATCTACTTAGTATTGTAAAGTGCTGGTTTAAGGTTTTCAGAGTTTTGTCTAAAAAAAAGTTCAGCTATTTCTTCATTACCAACTGACGAGGTGTGTGCACAAAATCCATTACCGATTACACAAAAAAAATTAGAGAATGTTTGTTCGCTGGCAGAAAAGTACTTATATATCAAAGAACTGCTGGTCCCGAATTACCTTTGGAAACAGATACGGATGATGACGATTTTGTATTAAGTATAAAGAACGTATAGTTTTTGTTACTTTTATGTTTATCGATAAATAAAACTGTATTTGGTGATTTATGGTAACCGCGCGGCAAATGTGATAAGTTTTACTGTTATTATTCTATGTGTCAAAGAAGATGACCATCCTATACCGAAAGCGAGTGAGACAGAGCAAGAATAAACACATTCGGGACTCTCATAACAGCTTAGTAACAGATGTTTACACTTTTCATTAGAAAATCATGAAATTATTAATGTTTTGCGGACTATATCATATAAATAATAAATTTTGCAATAATATTATGACAATATGTGTAATTAAAAGCAGTTTTAATAAGGTCGAATTTAAACTCATTTTCATCAACAAAATCTGACAAATTAATTATATTCTCATTATAATGTAACGAAAAATATGAAAACGCATTTAATGAATGATTTATTCCATACATGGGTTCAATAAACTGGGTGTTCGGCCATTGCTAAGAGAAAATTTAAGGGGTGATTTTAGATACCGAAATAAGGCGAAAATCAAAAATAAAAACATTGCGTTTGAAGCTTAGTCTTTTAGTTATTAACGTTTAAAAATATACCTGTAGCCGAGAAAACCTCCCTACACTAACGAATATAGGGCACGTCAAAACACGGGGAGTACAGTGATTCTCAAAACCAATAACACATGGCCGACATCTTACCTCTCATACAAATCATAGAGAATAAGATAGTAACATTCAGCATCCTAAACGCCAACGGTTGGTGTCGGAAATTTTGACTCGGAATGATTTTCACGCATCTCACTTGCGCATCGTACACCATTTCACATACGATCACAGTCGTTATGCGTTTGAATTAATTCTAGGGATTCGGTAAAGAATTGATGTAATTATTTCAGTGTATTTAGGTATGTTTATAGAGTTATATTATGTTAAGTTTATAATAACAGTAATAGTTTTATAAGTGTGTTTTCATTTTATGTTTAAATTTAATACTGTTCAATAATCAGTGTATTGAGTAGTTGAAAGGATAATAAGGTTATCGTTAAAATTGCAAAATAATATTGAAACATCAAAAAGCAAAAATGAAAATTACGAAACGAAAACTACAATAATAACAAAAATAGTATAGAACTTTGCCAATTATTCTTCTTTTTAGACATTTTTACGAATATAATTTACAAGATAAATAAAAAACGTATATTGTACATTTGTAACATATTATTATAACAATAAAGATTAATTTTATTTTAAGTTAACTATACAAATAGATCAG
Organism: Habropoda laboriosa; assembly: GCF_001263275.1. Classification (NCBI taxonomy): domain Eukaryota; kingdom Metazoa; phylum Arthropoda; class Insecta; order Hymenoptera; family Apidae; genus Habropoda; species Habropoda laboriosa. The sequence continues at coordinate 125,062 of NW_017101388.1, forward strand.
TATAAAATTACGAAAATGTATCATATAAAGTACTTTATTTTAATAGAAGGTGCACATAGTAGCGGATTCAGATTTTTCTATGTCGTTTATCCATCTTGAATATAGTTACAGGTTATAGTAAATGTTTGGGGACAAGAAATGTGCGTGTATATAACCTGTAATTAAACGTTAACGTTCAAACGTGAAAAATTGATACAATTACAAGAAATTGTGCAACGCACCGTAAAAAACATTTTACGATTGTTGGGTTTATAATCTAAGTGAACAATGCCAAAATATTATTGTGATTATTGTGATACATATTTGACACACGATTCGCCAAGTGTACGAAAGACACATTGTCAGGGACGTAAACATAAAGATAATGTCAAATATTTTTATCAAAAATGGATGGAAGAGCAAGCACAACATCTAATCGATGCAACAACAGCAGCATTTAAAGCAGGGAAAATTGCATCTAATCCTTTTGCGGCAAACAAGGGAGCAGCAATTCCACCACCTCCAAATCTTGGGCCTCGTCCTGGCGTGCCACCTCAAGGTCCACCAGGTATGATGCCACCACCAGGAATGCATCCTGGTGGACCAATGGGACCAGGTGGTCCAATGATGATGGGACCACATGGACCAATGCCACCGATGATGGGTATGAGGCCACCTATGATGGGACCTATGGGACCAATGGGACCAATGATGGGTCCTATGGGACCTATGGGTCCAATGAGACCACCAATGAATGGACCACCACCACCAATGGGAGGACCTCCACCGATGAAGAAATAATAAAAAGAATGTATATTATTTTTAGCATTATTTTAATTATATCCATACAAATATTGAATGAATCATATGCATATTTAACTGATATAGTAATAACATGTACATAAAAATGCAAGTGTGAATTTTGTTTTACAATTTATAATATTTTTGGAATGTTCAAATGCAGCAAAATCACATTCTTTTAACAGCTAAATAAATTCAAGAAGGATAAAACATAATGCCAATGTTGTTTTTATAATTGATGTTAATACTTCATTAATCAAGATCGAATTTCATTTTGGGACGTAAATAATTATATTTTACATAATACATATACATTTATATAAGTATAATTATAAACAGTGCGTGTATATGTATATATATACACATTTCACACTATATACAGTAGTGCACACATAAGCGTCCGCAGTCGGGATCGAATGCGGATGCTTAAATGGGGAGGTGATTTCTGCGAATTCAACTAAACAAAAGAGAGATGTGTCTGAGTGGGATACCGATATATCAAGTGTCAATTGTTCACATTCAGGAGTCGATATCGAATTACTTTGTTTCACTCGGCACGATCGAACTCCACTCCGAAGTCCCATTTCCAAGAATTGGTGGGGATAGCGACGGACGCTTAAATGTGCAAAAATGCGGACGCTTATGTGTGCACTACTGTATATATATATATAAAATAAGAAATATAAAATAGATGATTTTGTTTGAAAAAGAAAACTTCTTTTTTGCTTACAAAAGAAATAAACATAAAGACAATTTGTATATTATGAAGTTTTATACTTTAATAAAAGTGCTTTTTCAAATTATTAAGTTATGCTTATCAAAAGTAATAATGTATCTATTGTACATAATTGAAATACCATTTTATACCTTACTATACAAGCCTTTAGAATTTATTACATTTATTTAAAATTTATTATCTACATAGATGAACTTACTGTTCTATATTATTCTTTTTCAACTTAAATGTAAACATAATCATGGTATAGTTGTATATAATATAACATTATAGTGTATGGTTTTATATCAAATTTAGCATTTGGAAATGTACTTTGCTATTTTTTCTTATGAATTTTTGTTAACTTTGTATAAAGGGTTTCTGAACAAAGTTAAACTACGATGAAATTATTGAAAATGCCAACAGACTTTCAGTTCACTTAAAACTAGAGTATAATGAAAACTGTATCTTAAAGAATAAAGTTTATTGTAAATAATTACAAAATGAACTTACATATTTTCTATGATCTTTCTCCAAATTTATTAATCTTTGTAATGTATCAACATGCTCTTGTTTAAGGTTTTTATCATTTATTCTTTTTCTAACTTCTTCAACAGCTTTATTCATATATGGTAAATTGAATTCAAGAGCTTCATTTATAATTTCATTAGCTTTATTTTCTGCAGGTGTAATAATATTTGTTACTGGAATTTCTGTAGCCTTTAAATTGCTTTCAAGATCTAGTTTAGCTTTTTTAGCCTTTTTAGATTTTTTTCGTTTGGCAACACTTGCTTCTGATTCAACTGCATTATTTTTTTCTTGTTCATTACTTTTTACTACTTCATTATTACTGCTTTTTGTTTCTATATGCTTTTCTATGTTATCTTCTGAAGGTTTTACTTTAGTACAAGATACACTATTTAAGTGATCATTTTTGGTCTGTGTTGATGATGTATCAGTGGATACAAATTCTTGAAGAGGTATAGAAATTAAATTTGATGAAATACTTTTTAAATTAGTTGTAGTATTTGCCTCTTCATTATTACTTGAGACACTTCGATTACGTGACAATTGTGTACATTCTATAGGATAAATATTAGTAGATTCAGTAACACTGTTTTCTACGTTATATGTTTCCACAGAAATGTTTTCTGTATTATGTGTTGCAGTTTGCATATTGGATTGAACACTACTACTTATGGATACATTTTCAATAACTGTGGGTGTAATACTATGTATTTGTTTATCTTGTTTTTCAATATTTGTTGATGTATCGCTACATTCCATATTATTACGTGTCTTTCCAGCAGCTCTGGAATTATTAAACTTTCGTAAATTTTGTGTAAATATTTCGTAAGCAGTAAGTCCTTTGTTTTTCTTTTGCTTTTTAATTTCGCCATTATCTTTTTTTTTATTTTTTTTATTCTTATCATTATAATATGCTTTAAAGAAACGCTGCAATTCAGAATCTGTTAAAGTGCGTGGTAGAAATATTTTATTATAATTAACAATAATATTCAAATAGTGTCCAATGCCAATTTCATCACAAGGATGTCTGTTTAAGTAGTTGACAGATTTTCTAAATTTCCTTAATATAACACTATTTTTAGGTTTTGTATGAAACACTTTCATTAATTTGCTTTGAAGATCTAATATTTTATTTGAAGTAGAAGTTAACGTTTTAGGGTCTTGACCACTAGTTCTTGATGTTTTTAATTGTTCTATTTGACTATACAAATACTTTGGATCTTGTACATTTTGTCCAATTTCATCCAGTTTTGTTTTTAATGATTTCATCAACTTTTTTGTATTACGTGGAAGATTTACACACATATCTAATTGTTTGTCTTCATCTTTAAGTTTAAGCCAATAAATAAAGAAATCAAGAATACATTTACCAAAATTCACCACGGATCGAATTCTAATCATTAAATCCTTATTCGAATCATAATAAATTTTAATTTCAAATTTAGTTATTTTTGTTAACTCATCTAAAAATGACGGAGAAATAGAACCTTTCAAAACATTTTTCATATCGGAAGATTGAACGTTTTTAGCTGAAAGTTTTCGTATAATTTCTTCGCCAATAGATTTCTTCGTATAAAAACTTCCATAAGAATATATAACAAAACAACTTTCAAGACCATCATTGTCTTTAAGAAATACCATATTTTTATGTTTTTTAGATTTAGATAATGGTATTACATCTTCATTAGTATTTTTATGAACAGAAGCTTCATATTCTGGTCCTTCTGTATAATTTGATACAAACGCTGGCGTTGGAAAGTGTTGCGACCACCGATATTCATTACATGTAGAAGAATCATGTCCTCGCTTGGTACAATTGCAGCAATATAGTAGATCTGCAGGTTTCATAACTTCAGATAAATTTTCTGGAATATTTATTTCAGTCGTTTGCGTCTGAAATGCGAAAAATGATTGTATTAATATCATTATACAGGGTGACACACGTAAATCTTAAAGGCTTAATATCTCGAAAACTGATAGTTATGGCTTTAAATTTTACAGACCAGAGCATAAGATTTTTTTCTGTTACATTTTTTTATTTAGTTAACCTTGACTTAATCAAACCATTTTACTTCGAAATTTACTTTATAATTATTGAAGG
>NW_017101388.1:129407-134851 GCF_001263275.1 Habropoda laboriosa
TTAAATATAGCGTTTATATATCAACCAATAACATCTCAATAGTAAACTTACTGTTTGGTGAAATCTTCTCCAAAGATCTGGGCACTCAGTTGATTTGTGTCCTACAGCTTTGCACATATTACAATATAACATTCGACAAGATTCACAAGTTTTTCTAAATGTTCCCTGTTTTTTACCACACTGTAAAGGATTAACATATTATTATAAAATTATAATGTAGTATATTTTTTATGATGTATGTTCGAACCGTGAGGCACATTTTTTGAGGACATCGTGTATCTGTATGTCCTTGGGTACCGCACATATGACATCGAATTGGTTTATATGATTCTCGACAATTATGTTTTTGATGGCCTTGTTTATGGCAATAACTGCATTTCATATTCCAGTATCTGTGTTTTAATAAATTTGGCATCAAGTCTTCATGTAAGATAGTCCAAAGTTTTGGATCTTCTATAATTTATTTAAAATAGAAAATATTTATAAGTATCAAGTTTAAAAGTAAAATGCAATACATTAATTTTTAACGACTTACTTGACATTTTACTTTGTACATGCTGAATATCAAAATTCTCTTGTCCTCGAGGTTCATTGTAAAAAGCTTTAATGTTTGCTGACATAGGACGAAAGAAATATTCTTCCCATGATTCTTGCTTATTTTTATCTTTAACATTATATTGTTCAGTGCTTGTTTTGGAACATTTACTTTCAATATTACTTGTATCTTTTCTTTGTTTTACACTGGTGCATGGTTCACTGTCATTATCATGGTGCCTTTTTCTATTTGGAGTTAACTCGTTAACATTAACAAAATTTGATACTGTTACATCTTCTGCAAAATTAACTGACTTTTTACTTTTATCTCTTTCATATGTAACACTGCTATCACTAAATGTTTTTGATGGTAATTGAAATTCAGATATATTATCTTTGTTCTTGGTAGATAAGAGTAACTGATTAGAGTTACTAAGATTTTTATTAGGAACTTTATTTTTGGTAATTGATTTGTCATAAAAAATTTTAGAGGATTGCTCTGATTGAATAGTTTTACTCAATTCCAATATTTCTTTTATGCTTGAAGCACTTTTCTGTATTTCTGTACAATTTAACACTATATCTTCTGTCATTGAGGTATCATTAACAAAATCTAAAATTGATGTACTATTGTCCGAATCCTGATCAACTGTGGAAGTTTTTTTCCTCTTTCCTGATAAAATATTTTCTTTTTGTTTAAGAAATAAACATTCTTGATCTTCATCACTGTCAGTGCATAATGCTTCTAAACTTTCATCAGAATCTTGTAAATTTATAACGGGTGGTTGAGGCTTTGGTGGAATAGGTACTTCTAAAATAGATTCTTCAGAATCACTCTCTGTGTCTGATGATAACACTGTTATTTCATCTGAATAATTAGCTGTTTTTTTCATTTTGTCAAGTTTATGACAAACATTGTATTTTGTACTTGCTTTTATATCATTTGGAGATTGCATATGTTTATCTGGTTGTTGCTTTTGATAATTTTCTGCATCCTCTTCAACATTTGTTTCTTCTTGTTCTTTTTCTTCTCCAATTTTTTGTAATCTTTTTTCTAAGTTTTCATACTTTTCTAAATATAGCTTATTGATAAATAACTTGGAAAATTCATATTTTTTGAAGATATTATTGTTATTTATGTTTATTTCAGTAGCTGTAACTTCCTGAACTTTCCCATCATTACTATTAATACTAACTTTTACAGAATTTAAGTGAGAAAACTCATTTACAGTTGCTTCATGATCTAAACAATGCATAATTTTCAATTCATCTTTATTTTCCATCTCCATCACATTGTAACACATTGTTGATTGTTTATTAACCTTTGAAAGCTCACAATTTTCTTCAGAGTGTCCTAACATTTTTACACAAGATGCATTGAAATTACCTTTGTTATTTATATCCTTATGCAATAATTCTGTTGTACTTGTGACACAAATAGTCTTAATGTCTGGTTTATCATCTTTTTCAGTTAATGCTGAAGTGTCTGTTAAATCATTTGTTAAATCTGTTTTCGTACAATTGTTACTATAACTACTTTTTATAAAACTATCATTAGAGCCAGATGTTCTACTTGTATTTGCATTTTTATGCAATTTTTCATCATCAGCACTGGAAGTTTCTAATTTAACATTTGTTTTTGTGTCCACATTCTCTTTATCATTTGAAGCATAGTAGATTTCTGAATACAATTGGGATTGCAAATCATGATTTACTTCTTCATCTTCGCTATTTTCTGCTTTGCAATAATCTGTAACGTTTAAATTAATTTATTAAAATTGCTTGATTCTATTACGCAAGAACAATAAAGGTTATATCGACGAATATTCTCACCCCGAAATACATTATATTCCATTTTTATTTGTATAGTTGACAAGTATGATAATTCTTATATTAAGTAAAAACGTATTTTAGTGTACATATAAAACGAAAATATCGCTACTCTCAAGAAGGGACTCATGCGTTCCTAAGAGAACACACGTGCCTACATCCTCTACATTTATATTTTACTTATTCTTCGTACACTAAGTCTCATTGATCTTTGCCGAATCCCTAGAACTAACACAAACGTACAGTAGCGGTGGTTCTATATGAAATGGTATACGGTGCGTACAATAACGAATGGCGTTTAACATAGATCGTACGCCATTCGTCATCCTATGCATCGTATACCATTTCACATGGAACTACCGTTGCTTTGCATTTGAGTTAGTTCTAGGGATTCGGCAAAGATCGATGAGACTCAGTGTTCAAAATCTAGCTGTTATCTAGTAACGTTATATGGCTCATGTGGCTCCCCGTAGTGCGAATTTTAAACGCGCAAAATATAAATTGTACAGCGGCGTGGCCGAAGCAATGAACAATGAAACTCGATAACATATATTGTAAATTATCATTGATTACTATTTACAACTGCTCGTTAAAATAAATATTTATCCTCGTTGCTACGCGAAGAACAATTGCTGAGGTGTAAAACACATTTTAGAAGAAATTTATATTAATGAATAAATGCAGGATACCAATCAAATTGATCTTTAAATAATTTTATATAGATTCATTCATTTAATTGGAGTTTATTATTTAACAAATATACGTTAACATTGAATTCATTTCTTTCTCTTCGCTCAAAGAGTCTAGATGTAATATTTTTGAAATAAACAAAAATTGTAAAAACATTAAAATCTTTTATTATTAATTTCCTACTATTATTATGATTTTATTGTTATTAAGTTCAGTTGTTGTTTTATAAAAGATTTAACGTTTAGATTTTCTTGTTCATTTTAGCAGAGCGCCTTAATACTCCACGGGCAACAACCCATCCAAAATCCCCAATTAGCCACGCAACAGTAACATGAAGACAAAGTTGACAGTTTCGAGTACGACATATTCTAGTGATTTTTATAGAGAGCGCTTCGGAAAGATTCGGCAGTAACGTGACCAATCAGGACCACCTATAGTTTGCGATCAGTGCAGTTGATAAATGGAGGATTTGTGTTTGTCAAGGTAGTTTTGTTTACGCGTAAATTTTCTTTCGGTATCAACTCATCGTGCGTTTTGTGTGTGCTAAGAGGTAGATGAAGGTGCGTAACAGTTTGCTTCGGGTTTCGTATTAAATTTAAAAGGTAGGGAAACTATCCGGTTAGAGAAATGTATCCTAATGTGAAAATCTGTGCGGAACATATGAGATGAAAAATCATTCACGTTAAAAATATAAGCTGCTTTATGAAGCGTTACTCGAAAACTGCATTATCATTTCTCATATATTGTTTAGTTAATGCATTTGTGAAGACTAATGAGGTTATCTTTTGGGTATCAAAACAATTCAATCTATATTTTTATTTCATAGGTTATGAATTCACTTTCATACAATCACTAAAGGATAAATTAAGTAGGAGTAAAATTACTTACAAATAATATATAATCTTTAGTTATAAATGTGAAATAGTTCATATTTTTTTGCTGTAAAAATATATTTGTTATTTCAGTGTAATGTTAGCAAAACATAAATAATATACAGTGACTGTCATTTAAGAATGTACAACGTACAGTTCAAACAATCTTTTCCAATAAAATGTACAAATCAAAGAGAATGAATAAAAATGATATAAGAACGAATAGTTTAACATATCTTTATTTAATATGTAACAAGAATATCACAGAAATGTTTATAATTATAAGTAAATTAAACAAAATGTATGTCTATATAGAGAATTCAGGCATCAGTAAAAGTTGTACACATTGATGATACTGCAAAACTGGGAATTCCAAACTTTCCTTTGTTTAATACTTGAATAGAAACAATTGAATACACAATAGTGACATTAGCTGACCTCAATTTGCAACACATATTATTGACGAAAAGAAGAAAATAATAAAGATGTGATAAACCACAACAACTGAGCATAAGGTAGTTATTTTATCATTGTACCAATGGAAGGAGTTACAATGAAATTTGTCAGATTATTAATTATAGTCTAAGTATGATCAAATATGTAGTAAAATATTACAAGGAAGAAGATTGCTTATTAAATAAAGTAAAGAAAAAAGTGGACAAAAAGCTGAATCCAAAGGATAAATGATGGATTCTCAAAAGAATCAAGATTGATTCTAAGGCTAGTGCTCCCAAATTAGTTTTGGGCATTGAAAAATATTTAAATAAAAGTGTAAGTGATTTTACTATTAGATGAGTATTGAGAAAAAAGTGATTATCATGGCAGAATTGCTAGGGGAAAGTCATATGTAAGTTTGCAAAATAAAAAGGAGAGATGTGAGGTTGCTAGAAAGTAAATAAGAGATTTTAATTTTTGGAATAATGTTATTTTTATGGATGAATCCAAATTCAATATCTTTGGTTCACATGGAAGGGTAATTATGTGGAGGAAACCAAACACAAAGATAAAAATTAAATATCTTCAATCTACAGTAAAATGTAGAGGTGGATCTCAAATGATATCAGGTTATGATGTTGGAAATTTAGTATTTATTGACAATAAGGGATAAAATGGGTGTTTTAAATGATTTTAAGTTTCATACAGACAACGATCTTGAATACAATTTCAATGTAGCAAAGAATTAGCTTTTCTATAACAGCCCCAAAATTCCTTGTACATCTGCCAAATCATCAGACACTAAAATCATAGGAAACGTTTGGAATAAATTGTATAAAAAAACAAGATTATATATTATTATCAATAAAGAAAGCCTTAAAAAAGCTTCACATGAGCAATGATAAAAAATAATTTCAGAATTTTATGAAAATTTAGTAAAATTAATTCTTCAATGACTAACATGTATTCAAACTAATTGTGGCTTACCGACAAAATACTAATATGTACAATCTGTGTTACTCTTTATTGTAAAAATATATTTAATCTTCTTTGGACGATTTTTACTGATTCCTAAATTCTCCG
>NW_017101388.1:135191-139771 GCF_001263275.1 Habropoda laboriosa
ATGTATCTCATGCAGAACCATGTTATTTTGCAACAAATTTATATTTAGTATGGATTCTTATAGGAAATTATTTTTCACATTTTATCAATATTTTTCTTTTACATTAATAAAAACTATGTTTAAATAGACAAGTCATATTGTTATTAGTAGTTAAATTTAGATTTTTATGTGCAAATTGTTACAACTTATGTAATTGTTTATTTGTTTTGTAATTCTTGGTATTAGTGCATATTTATCACCTATATTAAAATTAATTTTTATTGTCTATGAAAATGATTGTGTTGATTGATACACATATTTGAAGGTTTATGTCTTATTATTGTATTATTGTGTTACTCAATTTAATTTGTATTTTTGACTTGTTTGATTTTAATGTTCATTATTTTCAAATGATTTTGATATTCTTTTAGGATTTAAGATGTCCCGCAACCCACGGCGTACTCACACTTTCATGTCCACGGAGGATGCAAACTCTGGGAAGAAATCTTATTGGCCGGAGTTGGAGATAACAGGCAGTATAAGAAATTTGAGTCCAAACTTGTGGCAACTGACACATTTGACTGCTTTGTATCTCAATGATAATAGTTTACAAAGGATACCACCTGAGATTGGACGTTTAGTCAATTTACGTGCTTTAGATCTCAGTAGTAATAAATTACGCAGTTTACCAGCTGAACTGGGGGATCTCATCTACCTCAGGTATGATTAAAATTTCTGTTTCTATAAATTACTGTACATAAATTTAGAGAAACAGTGTGATAATATATTTGTTAAAGTAATTAAGTTAAATGTTATATATATGTTGTCGATTTAAATTTTATTTATATTTCAGAGAATTGTTATTGAACCAAAATTATCTTCGAGTGTTACCATATGAACTAGGAAAATTGTTCCAATTACAAGTGCTTGGACTTCAGGGCAATCCTCTCAGCAAAGAAGTAATGGCACTGTATGGAGAACCATCTGGGACTCATAAGCTGCTTTCATATATGCTGGATAATTTACAAGGTATATAATTATAACATTTTTCTTTTCTCAATGAAATATTTTTAGTTTGCGAACAATTTAATATCACAGAACATGTTTTTTTTTTTATATGTGAACAATTATTCGTGTTTATTCATTTGTTGTTAGCATGTAATGATAACTATTGAAAACGGTGTGTATGGTCATCGACGACCGATATTAACTGTTCTTACATTTGAGTAGCACACCGCCAGATGGCTGTATACGTTTACTTCCCATGTAATTTGATAATGTTGAATTTCTTTTTATGGGTGGTCTCATAAAACTTCGAAGAAATTCTTCAATTACAAATATGTTGAAGCAACAGACATTGTCGTTTTATTGCTGTTATTATTATTATTATTTTGTGCTATGGTTAATTACTTGAACATGTTATCCTATGTTCTTTTAACTTCTTGGAAAATTACTGATGTAATTCATTAAATGGATATATTAAAATGTTTTAATTAAAAATAGTAATTTATCTATTTAATAATCGTGATTAATAGCAAAAGAATTCGTCAGTTACCTAGTTGGTTTATCTTAAATGGTAGAGTTAGTTGATAAACAAAAGATTTGTGTTTAAATTTAATATCAATTATTTGGTCCATTTCTTTTTCCGTTGTTAATTTATTCAGTTTTACAAATATAACTATGTATTGCAGTATGGCAGACTGTCTCATTACACCATGTACTGTGATTTAGCAATTCTGGTATTACTAATATACGGGCGAAAATTATTTGTTTGCCCCATTCAAATTCTAACCGTTGTAGCGTATTTTGTATCACATAGTTTCAAAACGTTTTATTTTACTTTTTCCCTTTACCACCTATTCTAACAGCAATTATTAATTATATTTAACATAAGATAAGCCGTATTGTTAACAATTTTAATTAAAATTAATTAAAATTAACACATTGATTGAAATAGAAGATGTAGTGTTCCTATATTCGGCCTAAAAAATGCTTGATGTGAAGCGCTTGTTTGAAATATCAGAAAAGTTTCACGATATTGATGTACCTTAGACAAGTAGGCCAAGCTTATGAAGAACATTTAGTGCTTTAAAGAACACATTAGAGCCTACATAATTTAATTTCTTTTTACTTCGGGGTCAAGTGGATGTGCCGGAGCGCAAGCGCGTTAAATGTAAATATCTGGTTACGTTAGCGAATGTTTGGTGAAACGGGGGAACTTGCAAAAAGAACCAGAAGGGAAGGCGTACTTCTATCCATTGTGTTTCATGATTTTTGCCAGTTACCCGATTGCCTCAAAGGTCTTGGTTGTACCTTTCCGTTTATCCATTGTTCTCTGACTTTTACTATTCGGCATCGTAGTACTTTGCCAGTCATTTCCTCCACTTCCAGAAAATACTCCATCGTCATCATCGTCCTCCACCTTATTTCACTTTGTCTTTCTTTATGTCAAGGGTTACTTCTTATGCCTGGTTCAATGTACCTATATTTGTTCATATGTGCAGACGCATAGATTTAGAAGCATATTAAGATTGTTCTTCAATCTATGAGAAACTTTTTGCCTTTGAACTTTCTAACAGATTTAAGTCATCCACATTGAAAGAATATTGATGTGGTACCTCTTATGAGATACGGATTTCACTTTCTAGCTCTTTTCAATTCTTCACGTTTGAAAGTTGTTCGAAGCCGTGTTAAATAAACGAAGTTTTTTTTTACCAGACTTCTATGTAATTTACAACAGTATATTTATATGATTATTTCAATTACTATAAATATATTATGTGCACTGCAATTACATAATTTACGCGGCATGTTCAATTTGATCTTTTTAATTGAAAGAATGTAAAATTGTTGAATTTACTCTGGTACTGCGTACAGGAATTAAGCTAAAACGTTTAATAGACACATCATCGTCAATAGTTAGAACTAGCCACTTGGAACTTTGAATGAGCTGCATAAAAAAGCTATGCAAGTAAATTAATTTGCTCTTTAATATTGCAGAGGAGCCTGTTCAAAAATCATATGAAATTACTCATCTTCGATTTCTTTCAAACTTTGCATGTTTGCATATTTGTAAGAGGACGGTGATTTTTGTAAATGTGGCGGCGGAACTTTGGAACACTTGAAATAAATATACGTTTTATCAAAAATTTGAAACCTCGCGAAATATTTCATACGCAGAATGTTCTGAAGAGTCGATGAACGTAAAAATAGAAAATTCATTTGCGAAAAAGGTTACTAGAGCGTACATATTGTACAATTTTCCTTTTTGATTTTTTTTTAACTTCACTTGGAACACACACAAAGCTATATCCTGCTATAACTGTAAAGGAAAGTTTGCGCTTGAAAACGGACAAAAGTAATTATCGTTAAACAGTTAGGCGATGTACAGTACACTTCAAGTGATGTCGAAGCATTATTTTGCATTAAAAATGTTTATTTAGTACGAATTCTTTATCTGCCTTCACTTGAATTTTATGTTATAACTCGAAAACAATAAGTTTTCCCAAGGTTTAATTTATACCATCTGAAGAAGCATGAAATAAGCTTTTTACAGTGTTCTTCGTAAAAATTTGATGATACTTTTTTTTCGGAATTGTAATTGTTCTGCATATTTTAGACCCGTGAAAAGCGAAATATCACGTAAAAATGGCATTAAAAAAATGAGAAGCATCTAAATATATGTATTGCCAGATAGTATGAACTTTTTATAATTTTTGGGCGCAAGGTGCATTCCGATATCTTGTTTTGTTCAAAACTTATAGCCATCGATGTGTTTCGCAAGTGCGCACTCTAACCCTCTCCCTCTTCATACTCTCGAACCGGGTAAAAAAAGAACTGACACCAGAAATCAATAGCATTTTTACCGCCCTCTTATCTAGAAGCATGCAAAGTTCGAAAGAAATCGAAGACGGGTAATTTCATATGGTTCTTGTGTAGACTCCTTTGCCCATCTAGTAGTCAATGAACATACCGAATTCTGAATACTTTCTTATGCGACATTTAGAACATTCTTAAAACAGTTATTCAGAAATTTAAAATACAGTATAAGAAACTTTTTCCTTAACGAAAAGTTCTATATGATAGAACTTCTTTTTACTTGTTACGCGATGCGAGGGCCCGGATGCGGAGCGGCGCATGTATCACATGGCTTTGCGGTTAAAGCGGGGTAGAACATAGAAATGGTTCAGACGAATGTATGGCTAACACCGGGAGCCATTAGGATAGATTTTGCGGACGAACCGGCGTATGGCTAACGCCGGGAGCCACTATGGAAATCGTGGACGAATCGGTGCAACACCGGGAACCACTACATAGGTTAAAGGTTTAAGGATTTCGCAGGTTGTAATTGTCGATATATCTCGAGCGGTAAAGATACACCTTTGTGGGTTTTCTTTGGTCTGTTACTAATATTTACTCAGGATAGGATGGATGAAATAAGCGAATTTAACAGTAATATAAATAAAAGTGATACAAGTTGCAATGATTATAAATAACGAATTGGTAAATTTTCGACTCGGCAAGAATATCCCTTCCCGACTTTCCACGGTGAGTACATGGAAGAGTCTTGGACAGTACTGTCTAGTTGACACTTACGTATA
>NW_017101388.1:140104-200423 GCF_001263275.1 Habropoda laboriosa
AATGTGCTCGCTTCTTGCTCTAACCCTTTCGCTATCCAGGGGGTGCGCGGTAGACTATCCAGTTAGGCTGCGTACGTAACATACGAGTTCTTTTTGTGAAATCATTATAGTCAGATGTTTTAAATTTTCGAACGTTAATAATGTTGTTTCATTGTAGCACATTCATTGTTTATGTTTGTATGCATGTGTATTCACAAAGTATTATGCACATGTATTTTATTGTATGTGAGTCTGATTGAAAAACCGATGGGTCAAAAGTTGAGGTATTTATGAAACTTTTGTGGAACTAAAAATTGCGTGTTCCGCTTAGTTATTTGATTACCACGGCTGGGGTAATAACGGGCAAAGATGAAGAGTAGTTTATTTTATTAATGATGAGTCTAGAATATCGTACGTAATCGTTATTCGACGACTACTTAGTTATAAAACATTTTCTAATCGACGGTTCGCTATTCTGTTAGTTTTACGAAGTTACTTGCACGCGAATTTTCTAAACAAGTTTCCTCTGTTTACGCCTTAGCAGCGTTTACTGCTAGTTTAAATTCTATTTGTTTTTCAATATACGTAGTTAATTGACGAGGTAAATGAGAGAGTTCTCTGCGTGTTAGTATAAACTTCCTTCTTCTGTAACAGCGTAATCTCATGCGCACCGCAATGTGTACATTCGTTTCTCAACAGGAAAATCACGTCGAGAGTTTAATGTATAGACTCTGCGATGGAATTTTTGAACGTGCAATGTAAAAATTCTTGCCAAAAATAGTCATGATACTGTTAATAATCTTCTCTGTAATTGACGATGAGCGTGTAAATGCTAAATATTAGTAAAGAATACTTTATAGTACTAAATTTGTTTTGTTCAAATTTTATGGTTAACAATGACCTGACTTTGAAAATTTATGAGTATCCTTTTATTTTGGAAAGTATTAATTCCCGGCTATTAGTAAAAGCTATTAATATGTTAATAGTTTTTCCATCAACTTGTTAATCATTTTATGGAAAATAGGAATGTTTAGAAAGAGATCATTTGATTGCTTGTTGTTTCATTGAAACCTAGTTGAAATTTGAATGAAATGAACGTAATAATGTTGTTTTTACTTTTTCACTTTTAAAGTGCACATATAAAAGTGCACTTGCAAACGTAGGGCGTTAAAATTAAGAATGGTCTCTGTGCCTCTGTGTCACGATTTTCTTCATCAGATAATTTCCTTAACGTGCAATATGTGGCACGCGTACACACCAAATGTATGTGAAAGATTTCGTTAATGGAGCTTGAGTGGGGAAGTAGAAAGCAGAGAAACCTTCGTCACAAACAAATAAAAAAATTTTCATTTTAGTCTCCTCGGGAGAAAGAAAACTAGGTCTCGCTGATGCGAGACAAGTGAAAGGGATCCTCCGGCCTGAAAAAAAAAAAAAAAATAAATTATGCGCGATTCACTAGGTTGGCCAGTGCCACCTCACCCGTATAATTACACGGGGCCTCGGTCTCGGCTCCGTGTAATTGAGGACGAGTCTGAGAGGAGAAAGTGAACCGTGGTTTCGTGTGTACACCGTGGCGAGAGCTCGTATGATTCATTTGTTATTCGACGTGTACGGTGTGCACGCGGTTAGTCACTGAACGCACGATCTATGAATCGCAATGACACGCATTACGAATTTATTCGATGCTTTCTTGACGACCTGGTTACAGTTTCCTACGTGCTTGCTTACTTTTTCCCTCCTCGACGATTATACGAAATGAAACTTCACTCTTTGAAGGTACACACGCTTCCGGGTGGAAAATGGAACAAATCGAGACGTACCGATATACACAAATTATACGGGTCAATTTCGTGAATATATGGTTTGTAGATTTGTTATTTAATTTGATGATTCGATTCTCAAGTGATGAATCCGCAATATCATCCTTTTCGCGCAATTTTATGAGAACATTTAACTGTAATTAAATTTAACAGGGTATCAATTAACGCGCTTGTATAGTTTTGTTTCATTAATAGTGTTTATTGTATAGCGTGAACGCAAAGATCGTATTTATCTGGTTCTTACAAAGCTATTCATTTCGCATTGAACTGCATTCATTGTGGTTTGTGCAATTGGCTGAACGATTCCTATGTGGAAAAGCACGGAGTGTTTTCAGGCGGAAAACTGGTTGCATGTTGTTGGCTCCCACAATGTTCATGAAGCCTGATTATATAGCAAATAACTCTTTATTTGCAACACAGTTTGTTATGTAACAGTAATGCAATGTAACCGAGTTCTTAAATGTTAAATGTGTGCGAGTCCAATGTCCCGAGGTTCAAAGTTCGTGTAATCGTCCGTACAAAGGTTCAGAGTTCTATTCGTTCTTACAACAATGTCTCCTCCTCTATCCCTGTCCAGTCCTTTTATATGTTCTTGTCCGTCCATTTGGGTCCCTTGACTCACCCTTAGGGAAGTGGTGTTCTGGGTGAGGTACGCGTCACCTGAGCTTCTGGGGAAAACCCAGGGTAACGGTACCGCTCGCTCGCAAGCAGGTGCCTCAGCTCGCGTGGGTTTGTGATACGTCAATTGCTATTGAGATGCACGAAGAAACTCCAAATTCTCCGCTTTTATGAGAGGTTTGGAGCCCTCCTGGCAATAAGGAATAACTAACGAACGAAACCATTAAACGCGTATTCAAACCTTAACACGTTCCGTGCCGGACCGATTTTCGGTGTCTTTCCGTTCACGCCGCGTGGGTCGTATGCGCCCCACGTTGTCGAGCCTAACAGTTTTGCTTTTCACGCTGTATTTCTTCCAATATTTATAAAATTGCAAAGATCACTGTTATCGAGAAAAAGGTAACGTTTAAGATACGCTGTAGAGCAGAGGAAAAAATGTTTGTTATAACAAATTATCGCCGTAGTTGCATAGTTTAAGTCAGCGGAAGGAAAAGGCCGAAATATCAAACGGCCTGAACGGAAAGTCCAGAGTGGGGCGTATGCGACCCGCGCGGTACGGAACGTGTTAATCTGAAAAATAGCAGAGTCGCGTCCGTATCGTAAACCTGGTCTAAACTTAACATATGTACTTTGATGGATATTTATTTTTGCAAGTTAAATGCTTTTTATTGCCATCTTCCGGAGTTCCTTGAAAATTACTTTGTTCGTTAATTTGAAACGTTCATTTGAAATAAAATTATAAAAAAGATGCTTTATAACTAAATCGCTAAAATTTGGGGAAGTAATAGGATCGAACGTATACCGCAATTCTTACAAGGTGTAGAATTTTATTAAGAGAATATCAAGTGTAATTTTTACCAATAATCGACGAGCTATCGATTTTCTTTCTCTGTAGAAGGAAATCACGTGCCTCGGATTTCCACTCTAGCGGTTTGCACCGATCAATGGATTTGAAAACCGTTTGTCTGCTAATAACTCTCATCGAGGCTCGTAATATTGGGAATTGCATATCTAGTGGCGTAGCGGGCGATACGGCAGTCATGCTTTTCCTCGCCGATAGAAAAATACAGGGGACTGAAGTTATTGTTCGTTCGATAAGGATATTCTCAGTAGGACAGGAACGAATGATTGAGGTCAGTTTGAAATGTATGGAAATGATCGTGAAATCGGACAATGGTTTTAATAGTAGAACACGTTTCGATGGTCGAATCGACCAGACATGAGTCGCGTTCACGTTCTCATTCTAGTCCTCGATTTTCAAGTATATATATATACGGTTCACTTTCTACGAACACACCTGACCCGTGCCATCCAATAAGCTGTTCAAGTACTTTCCTTGCTCGGACTATCATTAACCACGAGCAAATTCGCCGTTAAATTCCTCTGTGGAAGGAAATCGTCACCTTGTTTTTCCTGATAACTTATCGCTGTCCTCAAAGCAGTGACATTCGTGATTAAGGGGCATTCAGATTTTTTCTTTGCTTCTGACGATTCTCGCAGGCGGTTCTTCATCGTCACAACTCAAACGCGTCTTTCCACGGGAATATATGTTTCCATTAACTTTCACTGATTTTTGAAGCTTGACGAATTACTTACGTTGAGATTCTAGGGGAAAAAGCGAATCTGACGCAGAAAGTAATAATAGTCATATATGGTTTATATAACCACTAAATATCGAGTTCTTTATTTTCCTCTTTTGTGAATATTGAATTTGGAACGTAAATGAAATTTCGACGAATACCAGATTTGACAAGAAAATGCTCGGTACGCTTTTATGCAGTTCAAGATTTCATAAGTGGAGAGAAAAATGGTTAGGATTGAAAAATGGGAATTAGAATTGACTAGAATTAAGTTTGTATAAGAAGGTTTTTCTTTCGATTTATAGTTGTTTTGATAATTCCACGCTTTTACCCCAAAAATTGTCAAGATGGAAGTTACTCCCATTTTCCACCAAGTGTGACTTTCTTTCTTTTCTAAAACTGAAGACCTCGTTAAAAGAACATCTCTTTGAACGATCGGAGGTATAAAAGAAAATCGAAGCTTGAAAAGTGTCCACAGGAAATGCTTCTAAAAGTGAAAACGTTTATCTTAGTAGTCTAGGTATTTTTATACCAAACTTCGTAAAGTGTAGTTGCTAGTAAATTATAGTTACTAGTTTGGTGGGATTATTCAAGCTGTCCAACTACTTTTGTTTTTATTAAAGAAAGTTTTTTTGGATGTTGAAACGAAATGAACGTACTCTGATCTTGGACTTGATATTCTTGACTTTGAGAATGTTTCGTCCGTTTTATACCGTTGTTTTATATGTGGAATTACATTCAGCTGTAATTGTTCATTTAGCTAAAATCATACCTCCGTTTAGTACATTGTTAGGAATTTATAACTTGCATATTTACATCAGGAGTTTCTAATTGGTTAATTAAGAAAATACTTATTACTTTTAATTTATATGAGAGAGAAGTTTTAATTAAATTTTTAGAGTAGGAAGAACGAATGAACGAACTCACAGAAACAATAATTGCTGTCTTCAAGATACATGTTTTATCGTAAATAGGTAATTGTCACTTATTTGGTGTACTTTTTGTATAAAATTTAACGTAAAAGTTTCTTTAGTTTTCCTGGTTTGTTTACTGATTTACTTTTTGCAATTATTTTCATAGTTTCTTCACGTTTTTGTTATTTTTGTCATATTTATCTTTTGCACAACACAAAAAGTAGGAACTTCTAACAGAGTTTCGAACAAAGTCTTTAAAGGAGATAAATAGTTTAGCATAAAATTATGATTAATGATGCACGGTGTGAATATACAGTTTTCACACAAATGTTCTTAATCCCTTGCCATATAATATCGTGTGAGACTAGTGATACGGTGGTTGTTGGTGGAACTTGTGGTTCACTTGTAACAAACGTATTTTTATCAGCTAGTTAGACTTACTTTCAGTCTTCGTTACCACGTTATTTATTTTGACGAATATTACTTTGTCGTCTATGCGCAGTCAAATCGTAAGGTAAAGGGTTAATATTATATCGAATTTATTTCATGTGAAAAGACACATGTACCTGCAAGTAATTATTCGACTAACTATAGTTCAGTCAGTACACGCTGGAAAAGGTTTCATTTCGATCACGGCAGACTATTAAACGGTTATTATGCGGAATACAAGCTTCACGGTTCAGTTTATTATCAGTAGGAAGAATTCCTTTTTGCCGGAAAAAGAAGTTGTCAATTTCTGTGAATTATCGACTCTCGAGCGTTTAGAGAAGAAATCACACTTAGTATTAAAAAATCAAACAATAAACGCGCTTTCTCCGCAGTTGCTGTCTTCGAGACATAAACTGCTAGTCTAATAAATGTTCCGTAATTAAGGCGCTTCAACTTTTCTCTCGCAACGCGATCGAGCGGACGGTCCATTAGCCTGCTTCTGTTCACAACTTTCTCGACAGTTTGTCCGCAGAGATCGCTTCGGTGTGTCGCCGTGTACGATCCATAACACCGAATCCATTCCGTCCAACGAATACTGCTACGTGTGTTCCTGAATGTTGCCGCCATATGTGCGCGAGCATAACCACACACGATTTCCTGCCTTTCTCTACCAGCTAGCTAGAACTCGGCAAACGAAGCGAATCAAACGATAAGGCATTCACTTGGCGCACACTGGCGAACAGAGACGCGAATGTGGCCAATGGGCAGCAGCTATTATAAACGAGACTCCTTATCTCTGAGAACTAACCGACATCGCTCTTTCCCACGTTTTGCTGCTCCTGCAACCACAGAAGGCGTATCTTTCACGACGAACAACACTGATAGATAGTTCGAATTTCGTTCTCCTCTTACCAAAGTTTCTCTTTTCTCCTCCCGAAATTTTACCGATTTCAGCCACCTTGACCGACGTTTTTGCACACCACTGATCCTTTTATCGCCTAGAGAAAGTTTAACGAGAGATTTTCTTTTTCGGATGCTTCTTAAAGCGTTTCAATAGCGAGATCTCTCTTCGAAACGAACCTCCGTTCAGTGACCAAATTTTTTAGGTTTGAATGAAAATTAGAATTAACGTTTGTTAAAGTAATCAAATCGATAAATTTCTTATTCGAGTAGAATATTTTTTTCAAAATTTTTCACGCGATAAAATAGTTCAGTGGTATGTATTTCGATTACTTTAGTGATATCGTGCGTTATGTATTTGCGGTTGTTACTTTCCCCGTGTTATAGATATCGGTGAACGGTGTAAATATTACGATAAATAGTGACGAATGTTATAAATATTTCGAAGAAAGATCGCACGTGTGATCGTGAACGTGTTGAAAGAAGGGCGTTAATGGTAACAATCTTAAATTCATTAACGTGAATTCATTAGGAAACTTGCGAAAAATATGCTCATATCGCTAAATTTCTTTTTGTACATCGTTATCAGATATAATAAAACGAATTTAAAATATGTAATTGTTATGATTTGATTCAGTTTCGGTAAAAAATCGTAATATGATAATGTGTAGAATTTTACCTACATATACATATTTAGACATTAACCGGCACAAATATTAAGCAAACAAAAATGATGTTTGATTTGTAGTATCGTAGAAATGTTCGCTTCTTCCTACATAGCTTTGAGAGGCATAGAATGACGGTTGTAAAAGAGAAAATGGAGGTCGGCAGGGCCACGTGCCAGATCCTTTGCGAAAACCCTCAATGGTGTATGAGGCCCATCGATATGTTAACCATTTTTAATGAAAAAAAAAGCCAGAAATATTGGGCGTGTATGGTGGAAGAGAAAGAAGGCGAAGGAAAAGTTTTCCCTTATGGATAGAGTCAGTGTTAGATAGACTCGTCAGAGTGTTGGAGAGTCAGCATTGCGGAGAGCATTGTATGAGTCCTTTAAGTGTTGTCTGAGAGTTGTAAGAGTCGTTTTATATTTGTTAGAGTTGCATAACAGTTAAATTATTATTATATTTATTTATCTTACTCTGTTGATTTTCTGCTTAAAATTAATATGTTTCATTGTTATCATTGCTATAGTATTATAAGGAATAACAAATTAATAATTTTAATTATAATTTCTACGAAAAATATTCTTCGATATACAACTAATATCGCCTAAAGGTTGGCAAATTCCTATATCAAGCCAGATTCCGATGAACTTTAAAAAATTAATCATTTCTATCTGACATCGAATGCAGATAAACATCCTCTTAGAACCTTAAAGTCGATGCAATCGTCCTCCTTCTCTTATTTTTCAATAATGTCCACCACCTTACTCTTTTAATATTTAACAATTCTGTAATTTCACGAATAGATTTTCCTTTTATTACTCGCGAAGTGATACTTGTTCAGATTGTGTAACTGGTCATAGAAATAATTACAGAAGGGTTACTTATGTCTCTGTCATCTTCAATAAATAATATAACGCAATAGAAAAGAACTGGACGAATATTTTAATAATTTACAAAGATGTAAGTCAAGAAACTTAAAAGTACTGTGGTGTTTAAATATTAAAGCGTCTAGTACTTTTATACCTTCTCCTAAGAACTAAAATGTATCAGAACTTCATCAATTGACTTTCTCAGGAAAGTTTTCCACATATACTCTATTCAGAAGAAAAATGAAAAGGCACGCGAGTGGCCAGACCAGAATGCTCTACTCTTGAAGTATTCGGGTCATGTGCGCTTGTTTTTCTTATCGCTTACATTTATTAATGAGTTGCAGCTCTGCCTTCTGTTGGTGCTGACAGATTTTTCAATGTTCCTTCCATGCCTGCAAATCTTCTTGAAGTACCTTAAAGGCAAATTGAATTTTTAGAGAAACTAAATCCTAGACCGATTGTGAGTCTAGAAGGAAGATTAATTAAAATATGGATGTTTTAATCCTATCATGAAAGTTGTGACTATTATTGACAATTGCAAATATAGTTGGGGCCACGATATAGCGAGGTCGTAAATTAAACTCTCAAGAATCGGCACCGATTGATGTTGCGGCACTCAAGGCCGTGTGTTGCAGTCTGTTTGAGGGTTCCAACAATAAACGAATGGTAGCATATGATTTGGTACTTCAAGTAGAAAATGGTATTTCATTTACAAATGGAAAATATGTTAATATTAAAGCTACACAATCCTTTTGCATTTTCTATCTGCATCTTGTAACCGTACTTCCAAATGCGGCTTTTCCCAGAAGAAAAAAACCCTAAATTGTCCTAGCTGAACTCAATTTTCAGTAAATATATTAGAATCAGTTGACTTTCGCTGGATACAAGAATTTTTTGTACGGTCCTGACCATGGTTTCAAGTACTTATCTGCTCGTATCTCTGTCAATTTTCGGGTCCCGGCAGCTAAAACATGTTTACTTTGACGTCTGACCGATTTTACGACCTCGCTATATCGTGGCCCCAACTATACACACTACACTATTTCCAATTTTCTTCTCGACGGATGCTAATCGAATCAGAATTTCATACACTAATACGTACAATTCATCGAATCCTCCACTGATAACGTACACACATTCTATTTTATCGTTAGGATCGAGTGAAACGAAATAAACGGTACAGAAAGTTAACTGGGAGTCCATTAGACTCGTCACTCTCGTGTCGTTTCCAACAGGATTCCGAAGAAAGTGGAACAATCAAGAGGAAAACTCAATTTAGTCGCAACCACAGGATATCAAGCATCCAGATCGACCTTTTTCCCTGCATCTCCAGCGATGCTCGTCCCTGAGCGTGTGTTCTACGGGCGCTGTGATTGGCCAGTGTTTTTCGTTAATAATTCGAAAACGAAGCTTCAAACTACATTTTGGAAAAGGAAGAAGTTGTTCAAACTCATCCCAGCAACCCCCCCTTTCCGGATCTTCGAAGAGTTACGGGTCACCCTGTATGTCGTGATTTTAAGGAGTGTTTCTTGCAGAATTAACAAGTGCTCCGTTGGAACCTTCGATTTTGAAGTTTATTCTACTCGTGAATAAGACGTTAAAAAAACAAATTACACGGCTCCAGTTTCACTGGAATAATCTAAGTAAGAGCGCGTACTAAAAATCTCTAGACGAAAATTTGTTTCTCCTATTAGAAGATATAATTTAATTTATTAGATGACGATTAATTTTTCAATATGATGGAGTATTTCACCAGGTATATTAGAAATTTCTTGAATTAAAAGTGCTCGTGTTAGACGAATCGTGGTGGTATAGTATCTTAGTCACAAGATCGCTAGACATTATATTCCTTGGTTTCTGCTTATGGAGTGATATTAAAGAGAAAATGTATGCAAGGAGTCTTGGAAACCTTTTGGCGATTAAAACAAAATTCTGCAAAGTTTCGAAATTTAAAATTTGAAAATATTCTAAACGTCGTTTACACTTCTTTAATTTGTAGAACAGGACTTTGTAACAGTGGGAGCAAAAATAATTGATATATGAAAATTTATCGCATTGTTTAAATCTAAAACACGAATAGAAGTAATTAATAATGGAGTGATAGTATGTACAGCAAAACATTATAGAACTCTATTTTAGAAATCGGAATTTCAGGCGAAGAAAGGTTGTAACAATTATTTTTACTGATTTTTTCAACTATAATTACTGCTCTTTTGGTTTGAAGAAACACACACCATCTTATTGATGATGAGAATACAAGATAATACAAGAATCCATTAAGTTGCATCGTAAACATGGAAAAATTTCTCGATATGTGGGAAAGCTGCCTGTCGTTAATTTTACTTGACGTTGAAACTGTGGAAAGTTCTCTCTATGGTGTGCAGCAGTTTATAAATTTCAATTCCAGGAATAAACAACTGTTTTGAGAAGAGGTAATGTCCACTTTCTATTCGTTGACTGTAGTAGTTCTCTGAATTGTAGTGATAGAAAGACGGAAAATGTCCACAGAGTACATCAAGTCTCTGTAAATTTCTGTGAAATTCTAAAGACAGGATACGTAAGTAGTGAAATGTCTTTGTTTTAAAGCATGTATAAAGATTCTGTTAAAGAACGTTATAAATAAGTGATAAAGAATGTCTCTTTCTAATTCTCAGACAGAAATAACGTGCAATAATGATAGGAATTAGTGGAATAACGTTGTAAATTAGCGAAATTACGTTTAAATGATAATTAACTATTGTTAAAGTACAGTAAAATGATTTAAGCAGCAGATATTTAAATTTATAAAGTAAATTAAGTATAACTATGGTACTGTTTCGCCTACTAAACTTTACCTTAAATGTAGTTTTTAGACATTTATGTTTGAAAGTGTATCGAAGCTAAAATAATCATAATCGTTGATTATTAAGTGAATAAGTCATAAATTATAAACAGAAAATTAACACTCATGAAAAGTATTCTGGACAATTTATTAAAAGTTAGGAATAGTGTTTTGCTTTTAATTGGTACTTAAATAGAAATTATTAAAATGAATTTATTACAAATATCAAGTTGTTTAAAATTTTTTACGATTTTATCGTTTCTAAAGTGACTTTTATATGGAAATTAATAAAGCATTTCAGATGAAAGTTAAATAAACTCAACTTTATCCTTTATGTTCTTGCATTAGTGATAGAAAGTAATACTACAGGAAACCTTAATTGCACGAACATCGGAACCCAAACTTGGCAATTATGAAGAGGTAGAAACGATTCTGTTTCTAAAAAACGGGAAATCTTGGGCGTGTCGAACGTAGAAAAGAACAACGTGAATGAGAGAGAAAGAGAGACGAGAGTCGAAGCGTTCGGCAATATTGTAGGCTCGCGATAAGCTGAGACCTTTAACTCAAAAATCAAACTTTCTCATTTTTGATTTGTGATGAATGAAATTTTTACCAACATATTTGCCACATTTTTCTGATTAAAATGATACCAAACACGATATAATTTGGAGCATATTTGCTTACTTAATAATAAGCTGAGACCTTTAACTCAAAAATCAAACTTTCTTATTTTTGATTTGTGATGAATGAAATTTTTACCAACATATTTGCCACATTTTTCTGATTAAAATGATACTAAACACGATATAATTTGGAGCATATTTGCTTACTTAATAAATGATAATAAGTAATAAGCAGATCTCACAAGATCTCACAAATACGTTAGTACATATTTAATTAAAAAAAAGTCAAAAATAAAAAAGTTTCACCTTTGAATTTGTACGTAGCTTCAGCGATATCTGACATTGGATCATGTTACACAATTACGGAGAGATGCGTTTTGGGCAGTTATCGAAGGTTTCCTGTAATTGTAAGGTGTACACCAATGAATTTGCAGAAATGCAAGTTTCTGGTAAACTGTACGGCTCAATTAAACGGTTACGAAGAAACATCACATTCCAGTTTCCACATAGACCCTTTTTCTCTTCGTCTTCTACGTTGCATTTTCCTAAGAATTACAATTGCTCAAATGCCTATTACATGAACGACCAGTTTGGTCCGCCCAATTTTATTGCAGAAATAGAGTAGAGGGTATGATTTTCAAATTGTTTGCTTCCTCTAAAAACGCATGTATGTACGAAACAGAAACGTTCGGTGTATAGTCACTACTAGAACACGATAATTTTACTGCTAACGCAACGAAAACGTGACAAGAATTGCTAGTCACAATGTTCCGGTAATGGCAAACCAATGAAGCCTCGTTATGGTGACTCAAGGTGAATTTTGGGTAAGATGCGATACTTGGAAGAAGTATTAACGGAAAGTATGAAATAAAATTCTCTTATCAAGAACTCGTTTTTGAGATAATCAATTTTGAAAACTTGTGAATTTTGCTTATGATCAAATACAATGTCTATCTATATTAATGTATGTTAGCATTGTCGGTAATATGGTTTAGGTAATGCAACATTTTACACCTTATTTACCTTGTCAATCATACGACACTAACAAAATTTTACCCTATACGTTTATTTATTTTTTCATGGAGAATCAGTCTTCTTTGAATTGTACCATATATTACTTTCAAACTTGATTTCTCCTTTTTTTAATACCAGAAGGAAATAAAGAATTGCATTCTGCTTATTAGCATTAAGTTATCCTGAAGGTTCTCGGGGTTCTAAGCCGTTCAGTTTGAAAACGCTTTTCAGCAATTGTTTCGACGCGATTCTTAATCTTTTTAATTTTCGGGTATCGCGTCTCTCACACGCCAAATTAATTTTGTGTGAGTGTTTCAATGTTTAAGTGTAGGTTTGTAGGTGTGAACTGTTAGCACAACTTAAAAAAAAATAACACACGATAGGCTATTAACCAAAATGTATTATTTTATGAATATAAGCGGTGACTAAGGTACTCGGGTGTCCGTCTCGCTCGACGACTATAATAAGAGTGTCCTCTCCGCGTCCTATCCTGCGTTGCTTCGAAAAACCGCTGGAGCCCCCTCGTTCGACTTTCCGGGGAAAAGGCGTAGTTTATGGCACCTTCAGGTACCCGCGCGCTTTCTCTTCCTGAGTGACAAAGTCCAGGCCACCACTTCACCGCCGAAATCTCGCATTTCTTACAGAACTGTGTCGTGACGTGAACTGTTGTCTTGATCCTTTTGGAAACCGTTTTTACATAGAGGCGCGCTGGGCCTTTCGTACAGTTTTATCTAAAAACTATGGCGAGGGGGTGGCCTATGCGGACGAATAGGAGTCCTTCCTCGTCCTCGGTTGTCCTCCGGGAGTAGGGGTTGAGCAGTCCATCCCGGTTTTCCCTGGTCGATGGGGCGGTGGTAAGGTATCGTGGCGGGGGTGTGAGGCCCTGCGAAAGGCCCTGTGTGGGTGTGTGAGGTGATTTTACGACACGTCAATTGCTATTGAAGGAAATGTACGGGCGCCAAAAAGGAGTATGGCACGCAGAAGCGTCGAGTTTCTGCGTCCATAAACACTTTCTGGCCCTCGACATCGCTTCGAACGGAAAAGTGAACACAAAAGAATTGAGATTAGAAGCCCTCAAAAATAGCAATTTCTTTCTCTCAGAGATTCTGATTTTTATGTACGCAGAATTAATGCTCTTGTAATATGTTGACAAAAGTGTATCGAACATTATGGAATTTATTTGAAATAAAAATGTTTAGTTTCAGTGAAGTTAAGTACGTTTCTTCAAAATGAACGGCTTAAAACCGCGGGAACTTTCAGGAAGATCTAATATTATGCTTTAAGTGATACCTTGTATCAATATAATGTAATAGAGATGGTGAGGATAGAAAATAGGTGCTCGAATATGAAATAAATGCATGATTACACACGGTAATACAGTTTGCGTCTTTTCTTTTCTCGAAATTGAACGATTACGTACTGTCTGCTTGCTCTTAATTATCGGAAAACACGACTAATCATCCTAGAGAATGTAAGGGAAACAATTTAAACGCTACACGAATTGTGCGTATACTACTTTATCATGCTAATTCTTATACATTGTATTACAGTTTGAATTATTCAAGACTTCTTATTTAATTAGAAATATTAACGCGAAGAAAATGGATAGCCAAGTAATATTCGATTATAGTACATGAACGTTTTTGTTCCACAAATAATGTTGCATGTGTATATTATTTTCTTAAGTGTGGTCTATTATGTGGTAAGAAATTATCAAGTATTCGAAATTTATTTACTGGTAATTAAATTCCAAGATTTCGATTATTCACCGTTATTATGATATTGTTCAATATTATCCACATGAGATGATTGTTCAATCGAAAAAAATTGTTTTCAAAAATGATAGATAATTTTACGTTTTGCATATCTGGACAAAGTTTGCTTACATCTCACTAAACTATGAATTTTTCATGAAATTCTTTTATTCAGCTGCTTCTTCGTCCCGTTAAGTTGGACAATGTTACATTTTTTCTATCTGGAAATTCAAAGTTGTTTCAACAGTTTTCTTACTTTTTCTCATTACATCTGTAATGAAAAAATCTCCTCTTTAATTAAACGATATTTCTTTTCTGTGCACAATTTCTAGTTAAGGAAAGGTTAATTAAAAATTTTCCTAAATTAGCGCTTGCGAAATTTCATTATATACAGTACCACCAATATTCTAGGCTCGCGTATAATCTCTTAATCCGGATCAAGCGTAGGTACAATATTGTTATAACATGCACTGAAGGCAGGTGAATACTTTTTCTACCTTAACATTTGTAAGTTCGTAATTATCGAAAAGCACGTCCCGATACTCGACTAGATGCCAGTGAGAAGACGACGAAGGCGAACACAAGTTAGAAGGCTGAGAAAGCGAGGCGAAGCCTTATTTATAATCCACGGGAACGTTCTACTCCCTCCTGACGTGATTTTACGAAGTTCTGACGAAGAGTTTCACCTGTCACGCTAACAGTCTTGTCAGGCAACGCGATCGTTCTTTCAACCTTACAATCATGCCGCCAGGCTTTCATACTTCCGTCGAATTTCCTGCATAAGAATCATTGTTGCTTCACAATCCAGAATATATAGACACCTAATGGACGTAATAACTTACCAATTTGGAAGAACAGTCTTAAATCGTCGCTGGTGCAAATTGAAAATTAGATTATGGGCAGCAAGCAAAATATAATAATGAGAGTGAAATGAATATAGTGGTGGTCATATACTTACGTACAAGTTATATTTTAATTTTCAAATGATACTGAAAGTATTTTTTCATGAAAGGGTCTAACAGGATAAGATGGTCAAAAGCATCCTTGAACCAATTAGATTGTGTAATATACCATTCGTTAGTTTACCGAAAGAAAACATTTGACACCTACTTTCAACCCTCCAGCTCGTCCTAGGGAGTACTTACAGGGTGGTTTATGATCATAATTTTGTGGACTATTTTCCCTATCTAGCGGTATGTAAAAATTTTGAAAAAAATCTGCCACATTGCGTATATGAGGACACTACTAATCCTAGTTGCAAAAAATAAAAAAAGCAAAAAAAAGCGGATATCTTTTGAAATATTGAAGCGACTACTTTTACATTTATTTAGTAGCAGCAACTTAACATAACTGAATGTTTTATGGTCCCGAGTGTTTTTGGGACCTACTGTCTGAGTGTCACGCTGGTGTGTCCACGGGGGGTATATTGCAGTGTGTCGAACGTCGGCACCTCGGTCTGGCGGCCAAATGTGACTAAGTTGTTTATTGCTATAATCCGCCGAACCGAGACTTCGTTGCGTCCTAATCAGGTCGCAACAGTTTGGAAGAGAGAAAATTGGCCGTTTTCCACACATTTTTGAGCAAATATCCCCTTACGAAGTTTTAATTCACTCTGGATTGCAACTTCCGTGCTATAAATATTATAGTGAAAGTAGCAAGAGGTACCTTCGTGCAACACAGTCAAGGGGCATAATACGTTAACGTTCAGGAAGGATAAAGCGACGTCCGAGCAAACATGAGGATTCAAAGGGGATGAACGGTCGTTGAATCGCGTAGCTGTAGAACGCCGCAATTGCGTAAGTGGGTGCAGGAACCAAGTCTGTGTTCAATTGCCTACGCCTTTGAATCGATAACTTGTACTGTTTCACGGTTAGCGATTTCTAGAAATCCCTCGTCATTTCTCGAGGCTCGTGCACGCGTGTTAATTACGTGAAAAAACTTTTCGATGAATTCGATGGTAGCTTGTATTCTTGGAACTTGTTTTTGTCAAATGTGTAGCAAAGTTATTGGTTTTTCAATAACTCATTGCGGACGCCGGTTGAAAAGTAACGCAGAACCTTTTTCCCTCGGTAACTGACAAAATCGAGATGACGAATAGAATGGGCGTTATCAGTTGCAATAAATTTCCGGACGCATGCTATCCTAAAAAATTTATCGGTAATTTTGTATCGTGTTTTATAAGGCCGAAACACATTTCGTCTGTGACTTCGTGTTTCTCTCTGTATTTATATACCTTCGTGCTGGCTTTGCATCCCTTCACCTTTCTTTCTGCCAATTCCACTAGCGTGACGCGAAACAATAATCGTCGATCGGCGACAAAAGCTGTCACGATACATGTTATGGCTAAGGTTAATATTCATTTTTCTTCATTCGATCACTTTTATCGCAAACTTGATGCATCTATTGAAATTGCAATGGTGAGATTGTTATCGCTACTAGTAAACTGCTACCTTGTCGCGCTTATTATTGTTATTTATTATTATATACAGGGTAAACTGTCTAACGTGATTGTTCGACCGTACCGAGGACTCGAACAATGGAGCCCTACCATATTCACAAATAATATATTTTCCGTAAATTGGTCTCTCTCCTCGCCATCAGCAAATTGTTTTATTACCTTAGAAAGTCGAATACCCTACATCTGGACACCACATGCACTACACTCATAAACCACCTTCCGACCTCAGGATTTTCCCATCCCCTAATATAACTATTTTAGCAACAATTTCCCCACTTCGACTCCACCAGACAAACCCTACCACACGTCCCAAACACCAATCAACCGATACTCCCACCACTTCTCACACATTTCACACCACCAATCACTGTACACACCGAACTTATAAAAACACAAACACACACAGAAAAAGACAGATTCTCCAAGAGATTCTATCACCAACTTTGAGACATCACGAAAAATAAAAAGTAACAGTCACCACCAATCAGCCAGTATTTGTCTATCGTGTAAAACATATATCTCTTTTTCACCCACCACAAATCTCATCTACAAATTTAAACAGCACTCGTGCCATTAGTTTGCCGCGAGAGCAGTTCATGAATTCTTTGCGCACCGGTCGAATTACGCATCGCGTCGCGAAGTTCGCACATCACGAACAGTGATCGCCTTAGATTATTCTGTTGTTAGCGGACCGGTCGGCATTCTTTTTTTTGTCAAAGGGGTGTTTAACCTTCAATTTTTTATAGATAAACTTGTAATTTTTTTACACCCGTCTTTTAGCGGACGTTGAGATGAATTCGGCAAGCATCGTAAAATATTTTTTTCTCCATCTGAACCGAAGAAATAGTAAAAAAATATCCGAACAATAAAAAAAGTACACATGTCCTAGAAAGAACTAAGCAGTCATGTATAAGGAGTCTATTGTATTAGAAAAGTACACCGCCTATTGAAGAATTGCAAATAATTAAAAGGGGACAAATTAAGCAGTCGGTGTTTTTTTTCTTTACACCCAGGAAACAGTTTTCTTTCTGGAAAACCTTTGATACTCCCTGATTGATCATATTCCATTGATGTTTTTAAAACATGAATCCCGGATTAACAGATAAGACTGATTTATTTACACTATACGTATACAGCCCGTGCGGTAATGCAAGGTACGTCTACCAAATTTCAAATCGTTCTCAAGTAAAGGGTAGTAGGAACGAGACATTATTTGACGAGCCATTCCATGTTAAATCGCACAGAATTGTGGCCATAGTGGCCATAAAATTTTAGCTTTCTATCTCGAACGGTTTTTAAACTATTTAATGTTAAAGTTTTGGAAAATTAGACGAAATCAGCCAACATATCACCACTAAAACCGTAATATTTTGACTTCGTTTAAAGATCATGCATTTCTCTTAGGCTTTTTTCGAATATGTACATAAAATTTTATTTATTGTCAGCAAACATAACAATAATCTCTGCTAAAGTTTCAACTGCTGATTTGACGCTGTTCCCACCCATAAAACAATCTGCAAAAAATACCATTAGATTGTTTGAACATTGAAAAAAAAAAGTTTTCCACGATGAATGTCGTTCGCATGGACAGGCGAACAATTGCTGCTCATGCGCACCGCATACAACATATCACTTTTCCAAGCCAGATATCCCCCTGGAGCACTTCTGGAATTTGTATATTTACACAATAGCGAATATTGTCCAGGAAAATAATGCACTATCACTCAGATCTGTACCCACGGTCTAAAAGAAAATAAAACTTACAGCTTGCACATCGCTGCATGCAACTTCTGCGAGTTCATTCCACCTTTATGGTCATTTTGCCAACTGTTCCCGACGATGTACATACCACCAATGTAAAACCACGTCCTTATTCCTTGATCCTTTGTCTACACAATGTTACTTTAAAATATGTGGAGCGATGCAGGTAAGATCGCCAAAAAGGAGAAGTAAGGCTTACAGGTTGCACACCGCTGCGTATTATTGCGAGTCCGCGCCAACTTTGTCCTTATTGCACTAATATTACATGCATTGCTTCATACTTTAAAAACTTACATTGATGAATTTCAAATTTTTTGTGGCTTGCATCGTATTTTATTCGCCGTGAGGATAAAAAGCGTCAAAAGATCCATGAGTCGCAACGCAACCTTTCTCCTGAAAAATGATGTTATAGTTCCAATAATTTTACTTCAATAGATGACACGAAACAACGATTTAAAAGGAACTGTTTAAATGTGAGTGTTGAACAAGTGAACAATGTAAAAAAGGTATGAGAAAATGTTGAGAATGTAATGGCGGAACGTTTGAGCATTTGTTATAGATGTTCAAAAAAATGTTAAATATTTCGGAAAGTATTGAGTTTTTCATGATTTTACCTTAATACATTTTTCATTTGGAATGGCACGAGGAATCTATTCATGCAAAAAAAGAAAGAAATCGTAGGGTTCTGTTTAAAAAACTAGTGCAATTGCACTTCTGTGAAAAATCACACTACACGATTAAACAAAGTTCTTACACAAAGCTAAAACAAAGCTAAATTTTTCCTCTACAATTTTCTCCTATCTTCAATAAGAACAGAATTATTACACCGATACTGTATATCTAATACTCATGCAAAAATGGAAAAAAATATTTCTGTGTCCATTGTGTAGTTTTAGAATAAATATTGTTTGTTTGCACTCTGTGTATTTTTCTTACTCTTCATCATTACATGTATCTAGGCTCCTACTTTTTAATATATAATAATTTTCGAAAATCGTTTTACCGTTGATTTTTCGATTTAAGATTTTCTTCTGACATATTTATAAGGGTAGTATTACTCTGGGTCGAGATCGACCCGGCGTCAGCGGTGCGCGCGAGTGTTAAGCCGCGTCTCCATTGTGACGGCATTTGCCAATCGACAAGATTGCTCGATAGTGCCAAAAAAGTGTAGACTTGTGTGCCGGCTTGGGCTGCATAGCTTGGAAAGTCAAATGGCATGCTGATCGATTCACCGATTGATGTCGATAAATATCAAAAGAAGCTGTGCCGAAACCAGCAATGGGAATGCGTATTCAATTTTTCAACAACATAGTCAGATTTTAGCTCATTTCACCGAACCATTTGTCGTACTGACGAGGTAGATGTTTACTACGATACCGATGAAATAAAGACGTATCACAAATATTGGCAAAGCCAATCGGCTAAATTGTTCGGCAGTACCAATCAGTGCCGTTTGGAAAATGCCGACGCAGTGGGGATGCGGCTTTACACAGTCCACTGTTCGAGGGGTAAAAATTATCGGAACTTTAACATCATTTTTCACGAGAACAGTTGAGCTGCAACCCATGGTCGCTTTGGTACTTTTTGTTCTTGCGAGGAGTATAATACAATGCAAGGTTAAAGTCAAGGACATTTTGCACGTACTTTTTTTTACAAATGTCTACCCGATCAAAAGGTACAGAATCCTGCTGTAGTGGTCTTTACACAACCTTCTTATACACCCTGTATAATTGCTATCAGAAATACTGAACGGTAAAACGTTGATACGAAAAAAATGAAGGCGTTTTTAGGACTTCTTCTTGCCGCCGAACACTACATCGTTAATCCAGCTAATGTATGAGAGAGTAATATCGAATTTTAAAGCTCTTTACCTTCGTCGAACATTTCAGCAGCTTATTAATAATACTGATGGTGAAAATAAGCAATGAGTTATGGAATTTTGGAAAAAATACATCATGGACGTCATAGGAAACGTCGAATTTTCTTGGAAAGAAGTGACAGATAAATGCATGAGAGGAGTGTGGAAGAAGATACGGCCGGAAGTATCCAAGGACTGTCAACAAGAAGAGCCCATTGTAGACCAAATTGTTACCGTGGCCAGTGAAGCAGGACTAGAAGATGTAAATGCGGAAGATGTTGAAGTATTGCTACAAGTTACTGGTCAAAGTCTTATGAATGGCGATCTTCAAGAACTAGCACAACAGGGGATTCATGCGGAACCTGAAAGTAGTTGTTCCGAAAATATACAACCTAAAGAACTTGCCATAGATTTTCTCAGCAAGTGTTTGGTGTCAATAACCGAAATCGTTGATCAACTTGTAGAGAATGATCCAGATTTCGAAAGAAGCATAAAGGCAAGACGAGGCGTTTTGCACGCGATCTCTTGTTACCAACAGTTGCTCAATGAGAAAAAAAATGGCAAATAACACTAGACGACTTCGTCAGCAAAAAATCAAAAATTTCATAAGGGTCACAATTTTCGACAACACAAAAATAAATTTTTTCTTTGTATGTACATATACATAGTGTATGAAGCAAAAGTTGCATGATTTCAAGGGGAGCATATGAACAATAATTATTTTTTTCTACAGCGTTTTTGTACTTAAAGTTTTGAAGGTCACCGTGATTTTTTTAAATGGAACAGGTACCCTGTATTTCTTTTCGGAAATCAAGGGACCATTGAAAGCTGAGTAAAATAATACAAAGGTGTAACGTGTCTAAAATGAGTACATATTTGTTGAGATATTTACGATAGAAGTTCTATTCTGTTGTACATGTATATATAATTTAAACATTTTTATTAATTTTCTACTTCCGTGTAATATTAGTGTGTTGCATAATTTTATCGCAAGCTGTATATTTAAGGAAATTTATAAAATAATAAGAAACATTTAAACAGTGAAATATTGTGCCGCTTTGTAATTTTTACATGCAAATCGTTTAAGAAAATGATGGTAATAATTTAACAAATAAACAAAGTATTTTGATTGTAGGTATCAGATACTACACTCTAAGACTAACACCGTTTTTAAACCGCCAAAGAAACATCGTGCAGTGTTTAGAAATTTTAAAATGCAATTGTTATACTTAAAGCATACTGTATGTAATTTCGCCGTTCTTCCTGCATACTATTTAACGCATTGTAACAAAATGCAGAAAAAGTAGAAAGCGAAACGAACTAATTATTACAGAATCAAAATATACGCATTTACCAACGAAGTAGGTGCTTTTTACTAAAATACTCGCAACAAGCTATTATGGAGCTTTCGAATTACAGGAGGAAATAATCAGTATTGCTAAATACACTTTCTTCAAGTGCAGTTATTGGGATTGCGACCTAACCCTTCTAATAGGTCATTCTTCATCTTTTGCCTTTCCATCTTTCGTCTAGTTTCTCACATCGAGCTCCGATCCATGAAAGTCTTGTTTATCGCGGTCAGTCGCAAATTGTTTTCGAAATTTTTCTGCTCGTTGAAACATATACTAGAACGGTCGTTTCCGGTTGCGATGCCATTATTTTGCGAAAAGTTTAAATGCACCCGTCACTCGTATGTCGCCACGAAACTCATTCTTTTCTTCTAGCTTTCTCTTTTTCCCATATTTCTCTCCCTACAATCATCGTTCCTCTTACACGCTTTCCTAAATATCTGTTCGATTTCTTTTGTTCGTTTCTTCCTCTTTTCGCGTGCCACTCCATTTGCAGACATTCTTTCGTTCTGATTCTCGCGGGAACGTTCGCCCGTGAATTTCTCTTTCCTCTTTGATGCATTGCGAACGAGCAATCGTGCAAATTGTCCGCGGTTTCAGAGATTGTCACGATTCGCTTCAAATTTTCGATCGTTATATTTACAGCTGGAAAGTTGCGAAGCAACCGGTGAAGTTGTTACGTGAAACTTTCGTTCATGATTCAAGTTTAAACTGTAGCCAAAGTCGATGCTGCTTACAAGTAAATTCGAATAATATCGTCAGATTGTAGTCAGCCTGTTTTGTGGGCTGCTTCACAAATCTCATTTGCACTGTATATATTATTTTATTTGTACTTATTTATATTTTCACGTTCTTAGACTAAGGAAGTAAATACTAATATTAAATAAATCTGACAAACGCGCGAACGTTGTAGAATACCTCACGTAAGTGTTGTCACTAAATTTCAATACTTGTGTCGAGCATTATCAAAAGTTGAACCATATTTAAGCGTGTATAACTTTTATAAAATAGAAAATTTATTGTTCACACTTTTTTGGAGGAATGGGTATCATCTTTTTTTTTTTTAATTAAACCCCAGTTTTTAGCATTCTTTATCATATCAGAAAACGGAAAACGGATCATATCAGATCTAATAACTGTACATAGGTTATAAAACGAAACACAAATGATGTACAGCTAACAATGAACGAGGCCGCGTAATATCATAATATAACTCGATTTTTGTTTAAACGATCATTTTGTAATCATATTCAGCGAAAGTAAAGAAATTTTATGGCAGTAGTAGTTATATAGGATAGTTTGTACATTAAAAAATGTATCCTTTCTCAATTTGGAACGTTAGCGATAAAATAAAAGAAGTTGTAAGGTCATTAATTTGTAGTTTTAAGTTCATTAAGTTGTAAGTTTTATGATGTAAATAAAATTAAGTCTAAATGGCATTAAGTTTATTTTCTTAAAGTTTACTTTAAAGATGTGACCAACAATTTTACTTTACGCATTCAAATAATTTTCAAAAGCGACAAATGTTAAGAAACAAAACAATTACTAATTAACTGCGTAATAATTTTATGTATGGATTCTAATTTATTAATAATTTTGTATATACAAGGTGCCTCAGGACGGGTAAAGATAAGTTGAATATATAGAATAAAATTTTTCCATAAGAAGCTTGGTTTTCGAGAAAATTGAATTTAAAGATTTGCTATAAACTGTTGCTTCCGCTTATACTTTTATGTTAATAAACAATGTAGTAATATCACATTTCTCAAAGATATAGTCTACGTAGAAGATACTGTAAATTCTCTGCAACTAAAAGAAAAAATCGTACAGGCTTTCACACAATTAAAGTATCAAAATACCGTATCATCAGTTCACAACTCTCCAATTCAAAGAGCAAGGATTTGTATGCATCAACAAGGACGCCACTTTCAACAATTCATTCAGTAATGCAATTTTAAATTAAGGAAATCGTTAATATATGTATTATCGATATTTATAACATTGGTACCGCTTTTTGGTACAAACATAAATACGATAGATAGTTAAATGCACGCACACTCGACGAATTTTTAAATTCAGTTTTCTCGAAAGCTGATCCTCTTATAAAAAAAATGTTCTTCTATGTTTTCAACTTATTTTTACATGTAAAATCACCTCGTGCTAAGTTGTATCACCCGTTCCGAAATACCCTGTACGAGCGTGAGAAAAAGGTAATACGAGCGAAATTCGTTGAGATACAGCTTATGAAACATTTATTTCGCAAGCTA
Organism: Habropoda laboriosa; assembly: GCF_001263275.1. Classification (NCBI taxonomy): domain Eukaryota; kingdom Metazoa; phylum Arthropoda; class Insecta; order Hymenoptera; family Apidae; genus Habropoda; species Habropoda laboriosa. The sequence continues at coordinate 163,784 of NW_017101388.1, forward strand.
TATATACTTTATTAGGAAGAATAACTAAATTTAAAAATATGATTTTTCTTTGACGTGTTAATAAGGTATTGGAAAACTTTCGGATTTTTTTTACAGCTTGATATCTAGATGATATTAATGTAATTAATTGAACATAAAAATTGACGGGTATTTGGGACCATATTTTTGTTATTTGTTGCATCATTTCATCTTTGTTAGTACATGAAAAGTTCTTAATTGTTATGCAACGTAATCTCATATGTGCTCTATGGGGCTTATTGTTAGAGCTGGTGACTGACTCTGCTACTTAATAACATTAATGTTCTTTTTCACTAGATAGTTTTTATTAATTCAAAGACATGTTTTTGATCAGTCATTATGTCGACGAATCTACAGTTTTTCTCTTGCAAATGACATCATATGATTTCATGATATATATTTTTCGGTATAAAATATACACAGGCCAGTAGGATTAATCGGAAAGCAACCATATACAGTAAATTCTTTACAAGAGTCAGTATGTTTGGATTGTACAAGTGACAGTATAGATGGGCTTACGCCTCGGTCTGCGTCATTGCTGCGCCCATGTTATCTCCCTCGCAGTCAGACAAACGTGTAAGGCTACACCAGTCGGTTTCCTTTACGAGATTTCACGGCTCGATAATTCATCTGAAATTTCTTTTAACACGTTGGTGAGACTTTTCCGATGAAAATGATATCAAACACGATATAATTTGAACAACATTTACTTATTAACACGTTCACTGTCGCGCCAGATTTACAGGTTGCTGTCAGGCGGCCACAAGAAAATACATTTTAAGCATTGGATTATGGTATTATGTTTAATAATTTTTCTTTTTCAATTGAAAATAATGTCTAGCTAGCTATGACGTTCAAAATTTTTAGTTGACAACATTTATTTTATTTTAATTATTCTAAACATTTGAGGCACTCCAGTCACTGATGACCACCATGGCCATATCGAGGAAACAATCTAACGTTAAAACTTATTGAGTGATTAATTTAATTTCATAATATATCGCTTTACCGAGCCACCGTTTAGTTGCCAATTGTTTATCACATAGAGGCGGCCTACCTCCACGTAAAAAAAAAAAAAATGTAGGGTCGATAGCAGCAGAAAAGCTGCTAAACAATTAGAATTAAATGTAATGATGGAAATTATTGCAATAATGCGTAATGCAATTGAAAAATTGAAAGAATCAAATGAAAAATCGCGAATTCGTATTTTTCTCGATTCTAGAATATAAGAAAATTTGAATAAAATACGCGACGAAAATTGAGGAGAAGCATAAGTTAAACGCGTAAAAATATTCAATAATAAACGAACTAGGAATGAAGCTATTATTTCAATACGCGATGCACTGACTCTAGTATTTACTAAAATTCAAAAATTCTCGTATAAATTCCGAAAATAGATTATTAATTACGGTAAACTACTGAGACGGTTTAATTAAGGGTGGGCATGGTGCTGCTTTAGTTTGAAATGATTTATAAACACATAATTAACAGAGGAAAAACCGTGAAACGGCAAAACGTCTACATTCTAATTGTTATAACATGTAAACAAAACTTTAAATTTAGTGTAAACAGAAAAAATATATAATACAATTTATTTCACGGTATTGCAACAAATAAACGTTGAATAAATATTTAATTCGTATAAAAACAATTATTTAACGTAATAATTTTACCTTCACTATGGCTATTTTTAATCTACGACCACAGGTCAACCTGATATCTAATCCTTACGAACTTTAAATTCAGTCTAAACTGAGAAAATATATAATACAATTTATTTCACGGTATTGCAACAAACAAACGTTGAATAGATTCTTAATTCGTATAGAAACATTTATTTAAAATAATAATTTCACCTTCACTATGGCTATTTTAAATTTACGACCAAGGGTCAACCTGATTTTTAATCCTCCGAACTTGATTTCACAACGAGAAAGTAATAAGATCGTTGAAACGTACTTATTTGTCAAAGAAACTTGCAAAAATGTATAAATAATAATATGTAATGTTTTAACAAATTTTTGGAAGTATAAATTAATAATAAAATTGTGAAAATTAATAAATTATACGTTATTATAACATTAATAGAATTATGACTAAACCGAAGTTCGAAGTCGAGTATTTAAAGTCTGATATTACGTGCCTAGCGAGTGCCGGTAATTGTTAAAATTTGTTTAATAATTAGTAATAGAAATTCTAATTGATTCTAATGTATACAAGTGTTACAAGAAGGCTGAGTGTGTACAGGGTGGACATAGACTAGCTAGTAGCCCCCGACCACTCTATTCACATCTCAGAACCTTCAGGTCAAAATACGCCGCGAAGTGTCTAGGGCCCAGTATAAAGGGTAAATGATTTCGCGGGACATCGGCGGGTCCTTATATACCTGCGGTACCCTCTCCCCAAAGTCATTAGCAAAATCGTCGGTTAGGTCAGGCGGGAAATTTTCGCGGGAGATTTTCGCGGGAGATTTCCGATATCGTAACACGGTATAATTTATCAATTTTCAATCATAATAAAGCTGAAATTATTGTGTTAAATAATTTTTTTAATACGAATTAGGAATTTATTCAACGTTTGCTTGTTACAATAGCATGAAATAAATTATATTATACGTTTTCTATGTTTACACTAAATTTATCGTTCTATTTACGTGTCATAACAATTATAACTACACGTTATGCTGTGTCCGTTTGTTTTTTCTGTGCAGTTCAACCCAATTTACTTAAATTTACGTTGCGAGACAGTATAATATTTACAATTCTGCCTGAATTTTTGAAATTCAGAAAAACACAGGTAAACTTCCATTGCATTTAAACAATATTCTCCACCAAACTGGACAAAGTATGTACTATTAAATTCTCTGCTAATGCTACAGCTGTTAGAAATGTCATTCTTTGTAGACTGTTACAATTTTTGACGGATTTTTGAAGTTGTTTTTCTCGAGAACGGTGCTTCATATGTAGAAACTTAATTGTACAATTTTGACTAATGTTTTCATAAGGAATCACCTCCTTCTCGATTGTACCACGATTGTTGGGACACCCTATATAAAATGGATTCTGTTTTCAACAATTTACAATTTTTTTAACGCCAGCAATTTTTTAAACGCCGCCATCTTCTTAAAATTATTTTACATTTTTTCACGTTAAACACGTTGGCAGCGTCTTTTTTTCTTTGTCTCTCTTTAAACATTCTAATTACGTACTGTTTTTCTGTTTCGGTTAAATGCTGCCTATTCAATATTTTTGTAAGGTCTTAAATCTACATTTGCACTTAATGCTTCATGAGAAAGTGACTGTGCCCAAATGTGAAACAAAAGACCACTGAGAACAACGTAGATTTTTTTAAAACTTTTGTCCCCATTGTTTTGTTCAGTTTGTATCATTAAGTACGGGAGGTCACTTTGGTATGGTATATGGCTACTACCTCTGAGTATGTAAATTTATATTCTTCTTGTAGTTTTAGCAAATAGTAATTCAATAATTAATCTACTTAAGTTAATATTAATCTAGTTAGGACATTCATCAAATTGAGCAAAATTGTTTTGTTTCTTAACTATTACCGGCAAGTGTACACTTTATAGTGTACATAAATGAATGTTATAAACGTATTTTATTTTATGCAATGTACTTACGAATTTATTTTACCCGGAAGTACAGTAGAGCCTCCTGCATTCGTATTAATAGGGAGAAAAAAGTGGCCGGATAGGAAAATTTTCGGATAATAGAAAAATCACTATTTTTCATATTAAACTTTAGTTGTTCAAATGGAAATCAACAAAATTGACACTTTGTTTCAATATTTAAGGATCCCGTATCTTTTTGTCTGCTAAATCACACAAGTTTTTTAACATAAATAACTGTGTAGAGTTACATTCCGTTTGTTCGGTCGAATACAGGAAAGTGTACATAAGATCGTATGTAAATATCGTTACGAAACGGCTGTTCGAACAACAGAACTTTCGGGTGATGGGGGTGCGGATACAAGAGGCTCTACTGTATCTATTATTTTAATATTTGTTGCAGATAAAGCGAGTTTTAAATTCTTATTAATATCTTTTGTGTATTTGAGCGAAACTATAGATATGCCCCCATTACCACAGTTTAGCCAGTGATAAACACGATATAGGTATATCAGTCAAGTAATTCCCATGTGGGTAATTTTACTGCATAAGAGGCTGTCGACGGAGAGATGACGGAAAGCAAGATCAACGTTTTTTAGAGGTACCTGTTAAGAGGTATTTTTGGCGAAAAGGTCGAGTTTGTTAGTAGAAAGAACAGACATTCAAGGACTCAACGAAAAAAACCGTAAACATGTACGCAGCGGTTATTCACTTGTGTTTCCCTAGTTTTAATATTCCCTAGTGATATTCCTTAATGTCTTGTCTTTGAAAATGCGGTAATCCAAAGGGAAAAATTGAATGAAATCAGACCTCATAAGGTTACCCATGCCTCTGAGATCATACGCGTTTGAATTTCTATGTTTGCTCCGCTAGTCCCACTTTCTACCGATTCCTGATTCGAATGAGAGTATTGTTTGCCGAACGTGATACCTTTCTTGAGGAGTTCCCTTCGGTACTTGATACGTCGAGGACCAGTAACCAGTTTTTGCGCTCGGATGCTTGTACGAATTCTAAATTTTTAGATAGGTCGCTTTCGTGTCACGGCATAAGTCTTTTGGCACGGGGTAGAGTGTATATACCTACAGGCGAAATGAATGCAAAGGATTTGCCTTTGTGTTACAGAAACGTTGAATAGATTCTTTGGTACTTTAGAAATCGTTGAGAAGCAACTTGTACGTAAAAAGAAAAAGACAGAAAACTGATTTTTCATACGTTTGTGTATTATATTTGTCTTTCTTTCATTGGTTTTCTGGATAACAGAATACGCCAATTGAACTTGTTAAGATGAAGTGGTGCATTGTACTAGCTGGTATTTAACTGACAAAATGATGGAAGTATTCTTTTTTGACTACGTTTCTTCAATGCGAAGTAGCAACTGGCAGAAAAAAGTAAAAACGAAAGCGTACCATTCAAGAAGACACTATCAACATCTCTAAACTGTCACGACAAACGATTATTCACGCCAGTGAACGCATAAACTTTGAGAAATATAAATATAAAAGTGTACATTAATACTACGGAGAAACGGTAAATGAAATGGTTAAAAGGTAATACGAAACGAAAATCAAGCTGGAAAAATGTGTTACGGTTATCTGGACAGACCTTTACTCTTTGTGACGATCCCCGTTTCTAAAAGAAATCTCGTCCACACGGAATTGGATTTCGATTTCTCGTCGAGTACAGAAAAAGCGGCGACGACTGCGGAACGAGGGAGAGTAAAAGCCAACGTATTCTTTCTTTTCTTTACCACGACGTTGAATACGAATGGCGGCACGTGGCACAGTCTACGATTGCGTCGAGGCGCGGCAACACGACGTTTGGCGGCGGAAAGATATTTTTCCCCATGGAAACAAATGTCCTACGTGCTTCGAAATTTCGATGACGATGCAGCAGTCTGTACTTGAGCATCTTTACTTGCAGATTCGCGAATATCATTTGGCATAATATTCTACGTATTTCGACTTTGGTTGATTTCCTTCCTCGAGAAGGTCAGAATAAGGCTTTAGAGCAATGTATTTCATGCAAGAAGTTTTTCGATTGTCTAATTTCCTTTTATTCTGGTAACATCAAGGAACGTTCACAAGGCGATTCTTTCATTATTCTTCGTAGATTATTCTTTCATAATCTCTTTTGACAACGCAAAAGGTAAGCACCTAATTAAGTATCCCATTCTGTGTCAATCATCACCACCAGTTAGGGGCAATAAAACTAAGTTTTTTTTTGATCGAATGAAGCATCATGTATCCCATTTGGGACCTCGGTTGTGACAAGGTCCTTCCCACCGTTTTCATTGTTCACCGAGGATCCTTGCTTTCTTGTACCTCACCGCCTTTCCTTCTCCGACTTCTTTTCACCCTAAAAATGAAAAGGAACCATTCACCGCGTGATTAGCTTCAGCCAATCGACAAATATAAATTCAAATTCTCTGCCTCTAAATGAACAATCACAGATACGAAAATAACTCAAGTAGAAACCGACACAATTAAGAACCGCTGTGACTAACAATATATTGACTAACTAACGCAGATATTCCTGCACTCTACTAAATGCAGGTACTTGTACATATTCGTTTGTAAGAAATCTCATCAAACTTGAAATAGCTATATTTTATTAAATATGACGTATAGCGTACTGATCAACATCGTCGCATTGCGATTCGGTACTATTGTCCACCACTTTTATTCATATTGATTGCATGTAACAGCAGTGTCAAAGTATTGACAAAAGTGGAAACAGAATAGAGGAACGCTGCTTCGTAATGTTCCGTACGAGTCATTTCCACGTCAAATTACATAGAATTGCGGTCAGTCACCGATTTTTTTTCACACTTGCAGACTTTGTTGATAATCTTAAGAAATTAAACTGTGTAAAATTTGAGCTTCCTAAACGATTTTTGAGATATTTCATGTTAAAATTTCGAAAAATTAAACGAAATCAGTCGACATGTCATCACTTTAACCGTAATATTTCGGCTTCGTTTCAAGGTAATGCTTGGTACAATGTCCTGTGAATCCGTCAAAATTATGCTCAATTTTAGTTACACGACACTTTAAGTTATAATTAAATTTTAAAAGATGTTATTTCCTTAATGTGCGCCACAGTTACGTTATAAGTGAAAACAATCCCTTGGATAACTATATATATATTTTTCAAAATCAGGTGATCATTGCAAGTTTCTCAAGAATTCCAGTTTTTTTAATGATTATTCTTGTAAACTTGATTCTCTGGAAAAGTGTTCACGGGTGGATTTTTTGATGAATCTTTTTGCATTTTAAACTGTTAGGGTGACAATTAGTATTTCTGAGGTTCGAGTGGGAGTCACTCTAATTAAGTAGAAACGGAGCGTTTCGAAGTAACGTGAAACGTAAAAGGAGGACATCCAAAGACGAGAACGGAGAAGGTTTCTGAGCACGCAGGAAAGGAGACGGTCAGTGCGGGACGCGATGGGTAAGGAGAAGGTAACTTTCTCCGGTGATTGTCCCACTAACCACGATATTATCGAGTCGAAGATTTCTATGTGTATCTGTTATATTCTCAGTTCGCTCACAGATTTCCCTTCTATATATTTTTATTCTCTGTTGACCTCCATTTCCTATCTTTTATCTATTTATTGAGTACGTGAAAGTGCCAGACCTATATGGAGGCTGCCTATTGAATAGGATCTCGCAGAAATTTGTGCTGCAACTGTGGAAAATATTATCGCTTGTTATAATTCACAAAAGACGAATGACGTACAATGTTGGAAGTAGCACATGCTTGCGCATTTTTGGTCGAAGATAATTTATGGGTATACGTTATTAGTACTATTTCAATGTTTCCGATAAGGATTAATTTCGTACAAAGTTAATTAGCAAATGAATTATAGATTCACAAACGGAACCCGACCTACGTTTTCCTTTTTTTCTCTTAGCCGAAGAACATAAATAACTTGCATGGATAATAAAATACCGTATGAATCGTATTAAAACTGTTTAATCCTCGACAGGTATGTCAGCCGCCCGACCCTTAGATTTCTTAGCATGTAGTTCTATTGTATATATTTTTCGTTTCGTAGCAGCGGTAATTTTATGACGCCACGACAATCGTAGTCTTTCAATCTAAGAACTTGCTTTTACCTTTTATTGTCTCGTTTTCGACTTAGAATCTTCGCTCCTTTTTTCACTTGTACATTTTTGCATTCGTATGGTCACCAGAGCCGAAGCGCGTTTTAACGTTATTCGAGGCACTCGGAATTCCCGCGTGCGTTACTCAAGGGTACGCTTGGTACTTGAGAGTGACCTATGGTCTGGGGGGTGGCATTTTCGTGTAGTTTTCCCACCTATAATTTTAACCAATAGTTTTCGCCAACCACCCTTCCCCACCACTATCGAAAAATGTACTCAACCTATCCGAGGGCCTCACCCCCGCGATGCGTCCTTGCACGGAGGTGTCGTGGGACCTTTCGCGGAAGGGAACGATAGAAGTCATCTGACCACGCCAAGAGCCGCGCCATTAGAAGTTTTAGACCATTAGTAATAGTTGTTTTGTCCTCCTCGTCACGGAGGTGGTCCTTCGAAGACGAACCATTAGATTTAGTCGGCACACCACGTGCTAAAAACGACAAAGCTCGAAAGTTGGTTGCAACGACCACGAGCACATCATAAACAAAAACAATTCATCAAGATAATCAAGTAGACCAAAAAGTCTCTCTCTCTCTCTCTCTGAATAGTTGCTTTGTTCAGCGTCGAAGTGCCATTGGTTAAGCAATAGTTTCAAGTTAATTCCCCAGGTAAATCTAAGACGCAAAAGCGGCAGTCGCGTTTAGTTGCGCGCAGCTTTCATAGTACAATGTAGGTATAGTCCGAAATTGCGGCTACTCCGACGATTAAAGTGAAGTGCGAACATGGTTGCAGAAAATAAGTGGGTTATTCGTGCACGTTCTATAATCCTCAAAGCGGCAGCCAGCGCGAAACACCTCCGGGGTTATTTCCTGCGACACCGTGGCGTCTGCTACGTTGGAAGACGGAAATCCGGCAGCGTCATGAGGGAAACTAAAAAGGAGCTATAGAGGAAGCGCGATTTCACGAGGTGACAATTCCTTTGACTGGGACATGGAATGGGAGCCTAGTGAGACCAATATTAGAAGGAATCCCCGGCGGCTGCCACTTTCGTTTTGTGAGTGCGCCCAGGATGCCTGCTCGGGCTTCCGTTTATGCGCTTGTTCAAGGACAACACCGAACGACCGTGCTAAACAGAGAAAAATAGAAAATGCACGCACACATCTCGAGCTGTTATTCAGCCGACACACCGCTCTGTTACAATGGACCGGCCTATTACAAGATGTAGGCACCGTTGCTGAAATAAATGTGCTTCCTTTTGAACGAATGTTCCCGGAGACCCACTCGGCTCATTCCGGGTGTACTTGTTACGGACTTGCTTCTTTACCACCAGCCCTTTTCAGGTGAAAAGCAAGAGGAAACAGGCGAAAACGTCAGAGGAAACTTCTCCCGGCGCAGGGACGAAAGATTTTCATTCTTTCGGCATTGCATCGCTACAGTTCTTCTTTCCTATGAATTATTTACTTCATGGGAAAGACTTGAGAAAATAGTTTTTCTCGCAACGTTGGGAATGATGTATTCTGTGCTTTGTAACTTCGCCGTAATGTCTTTCTTATGTATATGCTAACAGGATTTTATCGTTAGTGTAGTTTACAAAGATTTTCTCATATAATTTGATGTACGTTCGTTAAGGATGCTTAACATGCAATTTATGATACTAAAGAGTATCTACTTTTCTACCAACACAAATATTTTTCATATTTTGTATTACAAAATTATCATATTATGTATATCGGATATAACTTGAAGATTCAACGTCATGTGTATCATGTTTATTGTTTATTAAATTACGGATCTAGAGATCATGAGAAAACTAATTACCAGTCTTGATAATTGAATTAAATTAAATTAAGTAAACTTAAAAGTGAAAACAAAAATAATTAAACCTTAGAAACAATAAGTTAAACTGAGAAACAAACTAAAAAATAATTCCACTTTTTATAAAGGAACTAGCGATCAATTTTGACAAATGTCAGTTAAACTTGCTCTTTTTCGTCATTATCAATGGAATTTATAAGAAACTGTCATCTTTTACTTGTAGCATAGGTGTCGGAAGCTTGCGATTTACTTCGCTAAAACCAACAGTAGCTGTATTGTCCTTATCCATTTCGAAGGGGGTGCGTTCTTCGTTGCAAACTTTTAAAAACGTTGCTTTTAATATAAAGTCGCTTTCATAAGCATCGATGCAAACAGCCTCGTAACGATATTCTTTGTTTTGCCAGAGGAATTTCACCAAAATATATATTCACCATTGACGAGAGGTGATTTCTAGGTAAAAAGATTGTTGATACCAGCCTCTTCTGTATCTGAATCAGAGTACGCATTGTTTACCCTTTGTTTATTAATCGCTAAATATTCTATAGCTCCTAATTTGAAGTAGGTGCAGCTCTTTTTGACCCCGTAGTTTGGCAGAAACAGCTCAAAGTGTTTAGGCCTCTACGCTAATTTCCGTTGAATAGAGAGTAACCCTGCGTATTGCACCCGTTGTGCCCGAATTCGAAGGATCATCACAGGTTTAAAAATACTGCGAAATCTATTTTAGCTGTTATATGCACTTATGCACTAGAAGATTGTTTCCTCTTCAATGAACTATATATAATCCCTATGTTTCAACGATGTATTAGAGGACTGTTCCTTCTTCCCGTATCTTGTGTTATCGAATCAACTTGTACGTATCATCTTATATAAACCATGTTGTTTTGTGAACTTAAGGTTTTCGCCTTATATCCTATTTCGCCCTGATACGCGGTGACGCCGTTGACGAATCGTCATTGTTCCTTTTTTCTGTGTTGCCTTCCCGGCTTCCTTAGTATCCTGCCCATCTTCGTAGCTGGGAGGTTAACAGAGTGGGGGTGTAGGTCACCGGAAGGACCAGGCCCAAGAGGTCGTCGGACCCGGTGTCCAACTTTGCTCGTGCTCATGTTGAGGAGTTTACGACACGTCTATTGCTATTGAGTGAGCAGAAGCAGGCTTTGGTCGTTCATCTGGTCAGCGGAAGCGAAGACCTTCTGCTGCCATAAACGAATTTCTAGACCCTGACTTCTGATTCGAACGGTTAACAGTAGTAAAAATTTCCTTTAATTAAAGCTTCCTTAAAAATAGCTGTGCGTGGCGTTCGTGTCATAAATCCATCACCTTCTGGTCGAGGCATGTTAGTGTCGTTCATTAACACACAGATATAATGATAAGCTTAAATATGTCGTTTCTGTTCTTTGGTGGACTTTGAAAGTAGCATTAAATGAAATAAAATTCCATGGATTACTGAAAATCCGGCAGATCATTTGTGATATATCCAGATCTGTTACTGTATACACTGTTATGCCAAGATATCTTTCTTTAATTTAAGTTAGTCTAAAATTTTAAGTTTTTTTTACAGACTGCCTCTATTCCATCAGATGTTCCTTTGTCGTGCCCGGCCTCGTGGTAGTTCTAGGAAAAATTTATCATTCTCAGACACATCTCATTCATTTTGCATGCAAGTACAAAAAACATCATTTTGTTCCGACATGGAGTCACCGGTCTATCACTTAGAAAGTGGATATTTTCAACAGTAGCTTGGGCAACATGGGTTTCAGATGAGACCATATTGCAGGTACATTATGTGGTAAATTCGAAATTTTTAAGATAGACTACGACAGAGTGAAGAGCTACATATTCGCGTTCACGATCCTCCGAAATGGAGATTGTATTTCCTCATCATATTTGGTAGAACAATTTTCCGGAAAGTCCATATGAATTATGGCATCGTTTTCTGTAAGAGATTCTTTCAATGACTATTGTATTATATTGATGGACTATGTTTTATTTCTGATTGAGAAATTTTATCAGGACATCATTTTTCAATTTCAAAATAGGAACACCAGGCAATATTTGAAACGATTGCATCTTTTTTTTTTTAGCACATATCGTATTTTCTTAGTCTTTTGATCTATACTTTCCTTTGAAGAAATGCATTGTCTATAAGAAATTGTTTTTGTATCGTCGAATTCTGCATGTGATAAAGTTCTTCTTCAACAAATTTGACAGATCCTCATCAAGGATTTATCATTATATCTGCTGGAACATAAATGAAGTAGCATATTTCGATAACTTGAAAAATGTAATATTCTTGCATTTCACAAAGCGCTTAATAGCCACTGAATATTATCGTGAAGTATGCACAAACGTGTATCGCGATCAGCAAATTTCGGTACAACAATCCAAAAAGGCCGAAGTTGACAAAATAAAGAATAGCTAATAACGACATTAGTAGTATTCAGAAAGACTGCGGAAATTTTTTGACGTGTCCGAACGATAACGCTTTTATTTCTTTATTTCATTTTTAATTACAAATTCACTTTTTCCCTGCACATAATCTACTATTTCTGTCATCTTCCAAAAAAGTTTGTACAATTCTTTTTGCACCATTAATGAATTTTTTCTCGCATTTTTTTTTTAAATAGCATAATTTCCGAAACTTATTTTTCTTAACTGTATTACTTAAAAATATCTTATTGACGATATTTTTTTCTTCATGAGACTTTAAATTTGAGCAGCTTTTTTTCATTTGTTCTTCTATTAGTTAGCCAAACAGTGCTTTTTTGACTACTTCTTTCCGTGTGCATAAATTTTCAGCCAATTTCAAAAGTTAGGTTTTTTGGTGTTAATTCCTTTGCCCACTTTAGGTGAGAAAATCTCTTTCTATACTTACTCAATTCCCTCTTTAGTTTTATTATGGTTGCATTCTTTCTTTTCATTGCTCTAAAAATCGCTCCTTCGCTGCAAGTGTTTTGGACGTTAAATTTTATTCCAATGGCCTACGATGCATAGGTATTTCATAGGACTTTTCATTAAACTGTTTACTGCTTCTTTTTAAAGATCTGTCTTGCATAATACGATGCTGAATAACCCTTGCACTGTTTTCCGGTTATCCTCTATTGCTGAGGTGTCATTTCTGCAATATATTTTCTTGTTCATTTTTCCTTTTTATTTAATTATTTCAATCTTTCTTTTTCTTTTTGCCGAGCTAACGGGATCACTTTTTATTCTTTGGTAGCGAACTTTTTCAGCATCCCTTTTCTTTTGCAATTTTTCTTCTCTGCTTAGTTTTTTGGAATGATAACTTTGCCTAAACACTGCAAGTCATTTTTTAAGCCTCCATGTACATGAATTTAATCGTACGTATCATTTTTATCTGGATGCTTCTCTCATTCCCTCGTCACATTCTTTTACAGGGGACTGCGGCCAGGGGATTGAGAATTTTGAAGTTAAATGTAAAAAGTTCTCAAGTGCATTACTATTTCATACTCATATTAAAATGAAAGTTGTATATTAAGGTTATATTTATGTTACGTTAAATATTGCTTAAATATGATAAACTTGAGATATGATACGTACCAAGGATACAGAGAAGTTGACCAGATCAAACACGTGTTCCCTTTGTGAATCTACGACGTTGGTTAAGCAAAAATAGTTTTCTGTGCACAAAACGTACATAGAATGTGCACTGACTTCACTTCGTGCTTATTATTCATGTGAAAATGGTTCCTTCGCTAATATTATAATTGTCGCTTTTTTAATAAGTAATTTCATAGGCTCATTGTATATTGTTACTAAAAACGACAAAAAAGTGTTACATTCTATGTAAAATATTCAACTAATTGTTTTAGTTGTTTGTACCCCATTATTTAGTGTAAAATATAGCAATATTGGTCGTTTCAGTGACAACTTAGTGTCGCGTGTTTACACTTTTGCTCGTGAGTGCGTGAGTACGTCTAGTAGAAGATAGAATCGTTCTGACATGTGATCGTTATTAATTGATTATACGTCTGCATAAGAGAAATCCAGTACCGTTATGTCCGACAAGATTTCGGGATAGTAGTGTGTCGTTACCAATAGAAATGAGGGATTAAAAGCGATGGATCCTCATCTTCATTGGTCTATAAATGAACCGTATTTCTTTTAGACTGGTTTCGCACGACCCTTTGCACTGGATACCGTACACTTCTGTCGTGAGCGATGATTCACGATCTCAGCTTTTCTGACTAACAAAACTGTGCGTCTCTTACGAAACTGTTCTACCTTCTGATAACCTAACTTTGAATAAACGAATCACGAAATTAACGCGAAGGTAAAATATCCTTACTAATAACACGTTAAAGCAGTTAATAACCGTAAAAATGCACTTCGCTAACAACGTAATTGGTAAATATTTTATTAAATTTTAGAATATGAAAGTTCATTTAATATCGGTTTCTATTCAGATCTGTTTTAAGTTCCGTAATTACCCTCTCAATAATGTTGATTTTTGCCGTTTTGTCATTCTTCGTTTCCGTTTGAATGTAGAATGCTTGGATAATTTATTCTAAACCAGTATTTATTGTAGTAATAACTTGCTACTAGCGGGGTATTAGTGGTTATATAATCCTGATTGGCAGTAAAACAATTTATCTAACATAAAACGTTAGTTCATCGACAACTTGTAATCGTTAACGATACCGGTAATTATTTATTAAAGGATGCGGTTTTCCATAATGGATTGTGAATGAATCTGTGCACTTTGTTAAGGAGATCGATCCTAGTTATTCATTCCTAATTAAACCTCAATTAACATGCAGATGATACGTTCGTTCCAGTGCATCGTTAATTCATGTATACTTCTTGTTACTGGTCGAACATTACATCCATATTAATAAGTGGAAATTAAACGAAGGTCTTCTATAGTATTTCACGGATAAAGTCTGTCTTTCCAGGCAATTCGTGTTCCTTTCGGTGTAACACTTGTTTAGAAGCATTAGTCAAAATTAAGACTCGGTCTGTTCCACTTGGAAAAGATAGAACTGAAATTTGTTGATACTGCAGTGCGCATCATAAATATTCAAATATAGAGGTTGACAATGATATAGGTGGCGGAACTTTGGTACCGTATTCTACTCTTCCCAAGGATGAAAAAAGGTCATATAAATATCGGCCCCGAAACTTTTCCTTTGAAGAAAAACATGAATCAGCCTTTTGTATCTGATGATGGTATACACAGGGTGGTCCATGCAACTTGCACCCCTTGAATAATTTTTAAAATATGCGTTGCGTGAAATAATGTTTTATAGAAGAATTGTATGGTTTAGAGGAGCGCATGTGTGTATGTACATACTTCTTTTTATACATGGAGGCGTTTCGGAGATTTCAAGGTGAACTTCGGTATTTCAAATGAACAGCTATATTTTTTATGCCAAAATATCGAAGAATGTTGAACACCTTTATTAGCCCTGAATCTAATTATTAACGAATAATTTTACTTCGTCTCTTGAAAATGTACGAACACAGCTGAGTTTTCAAGTACAGCTTTTATAAACGTATAAGATTTATTGTGTAGGCAACTAAACATATGTACATATGTAGTTGCCGTGGCCTTTACGCATCCATCCGTCTACCAATATTCCGTACGACGGAGAGCACGTGTCCAGTCCTCAGAAGCGCGAGCCGCGTATGTATGATCTTCGCTGAAAGACGAAGATGCCGAATATGTGCGCATGTGTATACATGTGTAAAGGTGTGTGTACGACGAGGTTTGGGGTCATTTCGCCAACGTCTGTCACGAAAATAAAGGAACCGTTTGCCTATCCTACAATTGCGTATATAAAATATTGTTTTGTTTTATTTCATGACATTTTATACATTTATTTTCCTTTTAAATTCTGATATGGAAGGTTTACAATTTGGTTAGGTTGGGATAAAAGGTTACTTGGTTCGGGCCTATCTTTTAGGTACATCCTGTAAGTCTTGCTGTCCCTTTAAACGTCGCTTGTGTAGAGCGCCTGCCACGCGGCTAGATCCTGCCGAATGGGGCAGAGCAGTATTAGATCCTAGTCCATACTAACGTATAACACTACGCAATCAAATCGTTATCAAAACTTTATCAACAAACTTGTAAGAGAAAATCAGTCAGGATAACGGTGGTGAGCGGTGGAATAAGATATAAACGTGGGCGGTTAACAGAGTGAATGCTTGTATTTCGAACTATACTGTACGAGTGCTGATACAATTCTATTTTTCCTGAAAAACCTAGTCAAGAGGACCCCCTTGACAATATGGCCTTTCTTAGACTTGAGGCAGAACTATCCCTAGGAGGGGGAAACGCAGCAGAAGACTGCACATGGCCCACTCAAGCCTTCGCTTTTTGGACTTTTCTAACAAACTTTTCCTCTTCTTGTCGAGCAGAATATGTTTATGCAAGAAGAGATTTAATATTAATAATCAGTAATGAATTTTGTTGTAAACAATTTTGCGGTAAGTCATTTTTACAAATGTACTCTGATCCAGGGGTTTAGATTCACCCCCTAAAGCCATGACAATCTTTTTACACCTGGTACGGTGCAGTTGCGTCTTGAATCTGCACTTTGCTGCAAACAAAGTGTAACATCTTAACATCGTTAGTAACGAAACGCTTAAACTCGAAAACTTTGGTTAATAATTTGAAGGGGAGATTTCGATGTCAACTTTATCTTTTTAAATGAAACACTATGCATCTTTATTTATTATACGACGGCTCTTGTTAAAATTAGAACAACGGTGTGCCACATAAAGTTATCCAGTGTAGTAGAAGATGAAATATTAGTGAGATCCCAAGAAGCAGGTCAACCCGAATCTCGGGTCATCGGTTAGGCGAACGTGATTGCGCCACGGACTCGAACCAGACTACTTATTGTCAGTATCTGCTAAACTGTCTGTTCGATTGCTGTGTTTATAATTTATTACATGGATGAACCTTATATGGCATACCGTTCAACTTATAAAACGCTATCGTTTTATGAATAAAGATGTATAGTATTTCATTTAATAAAATTAATTTGACCTTGAAATTTCTCCTACAATTTCATATACTACCGGCCAAAAGTTCGGAATCACCTCCCACTTTTCCTCCCTTCTGCTGCTAATTTTTTATAGATTTGAAGTTTATCTCAATTCTGCATTTATCAATTTATCTCATATCGATTGATTCGAATGATAAAAAATTCTCAAAGTCGCTGTCTTTTTTCTGGAAATTTTTGTGTAAATTGCAATGCTCGGTTTCCAAACTTTTGGCCGGTAGTGTATATAAAGAAACTAGTTACATCACACAATGTCCCTCTTCATACCAAATTACTTGCATAATAATTTATTCTTATTTTCAACGGTCTACGAGATATTCCCGCGTTTCCAGTTAAAGGAAACTGTATAAAAAATAAGATTCAGTGTTTTTACGATTTATTAGAAACATTGCTGTGCATACAGGGTGCTCCGTGTAGCGCGACGCAAGATTTTTCAGCCATTTGCGGCCATGTGATAAAAACAGTTTTCAACAAAAATTTATCGGTGTCGAGTGTACAACAAATGGTGATAATAAAATTTTCGAAAATAGTTTGTTCTCATAGCGACACCAAGGTCAGCTTGAGTTTTTCAAATAGGACTAGATATTTTTTTCTTATCATATTGTAGGGGACATTAAGACGAATTCGAAAAACATATAACATATTTTTATGAACACAATACAGTAGGACTCCGTCACAGGCAACGCAATAAACACTTGTGGTGTTTTGAGAAAGCGATATTTGCCTGCGACGGCGACCACTTGACTCGCTGCCATAATCCCGGCTACAGGATACGCCTTAACATTCGTATTTCATACTTCTGTTATAATTTCTGAATAAAACTAAGTATATTAAGATTTTTAATCATACACGATAATTGTTAAAACACAGTTATTATACAGAGTTCTCTCAAAAACACGAGAACGAGAAAGCCTTCCAGCAATTTTAGTTTACGCGTACGCAACACACATGCTCATACATGCACACATCCGCGCGCGGCCACACATAGAGTTACGGAGGGTGGAAAGAAGTACGAAATAAAAAAGTGTTCCAGGATCACGTCCGAATATCCTGGCAGGAGCAGAATTTCTAATGGGCGACCGGTGAATCTGTATTCTGCGGAAAGAGAAACGGAGAATGCAAGTTCGTCTGCAAATTAATTGAAGACGTGTGAAAAAGATTAAATTTAAACAAATCCAATGTTTGGATATCGTTTTTATTAATTTTCTGACAGTTTCTTCTACGATTTCTCGGAAAATGTGGAACAAATATCAGTTTGAACGAAGCTTGGTAACTGTGAGAAATGCGAGTCAAGTGTTATAAATGCTAATTTAATTATTCAAAACATTGCGTGTGATATACATAAATCGTTGCATTGTGTTTACTGTGCGATTACTAGGCGTCGGTTTACACGGCATAATTAAATTTTGTGCTTTCATGGACCTGTCACGACCAATATTCCAATCTTTTTACGACACAGTTCGAAATAATTCCGTCGCCACGGCAGCTGTTTATAAAATATCTGTGAAGAAAGCTGATGCTCAGGAGAAACAAATGTGCGAGGAAGAAGGGCAGACCGACGGTATAACGGTATCCGGAGATGGATCGTGGAGGAAGAGAGGATTTTCGTCCTTGTACGGTGTCGCTTCATTGATCGTATGGCACGCGGGTAACGTCTTGAATGTTCTTGTGGAATATAAATGTTGCAAAAGTTGTGAATTTTGGGAAGATAAAGAAGGGATTGTTGAATACGAAGACTGGTTAGAATCGCACAAAAGTGAGTACCAAATGAACCAAGAAGGATCATCCGACAGAATAGAAGTGGACGTGATAGTTGAAATGCTTTTCCATTTGGAAACTTTGCATTGCATAAAGTACTGTAATTACGTTGGTGACGGGGACAGCAAAACTTTTCAAGGGTACAATAGATGCTCCACTGTATAATATTACTGTACTCAAGAAAGAGTCCATTGACTGTGGAAAGAAAAACTATATTAGAAGAAACCATAATTCAGTGGAAAAAATGAAGAAAAGAAATTTGGGCAACATTATACCACAAAATTTCTACGAACGAGACCGTAACACCAATATTATCCGGTTGGCAAAGATGGTGCACATGCCAGAAGTCTAAAGCTTCTATTAAACATTCGGAATATAGATATGAACCATCTTTTGAAGAGGAGGGTAAATTGTTTTCAATACTGTGAAAGTAATTTATGAAGATCTTAACAGTGACGAATTGTTAATTTGCTGCTTAGGAAGTTTCACACAGAACAACGACGAAAGTTTAAATTCAAGTGTGTGGTCTGTAGCGCCAGAAATTTATTTGAGTGGCAAAATAATTACAGATATAGTAACAAACATCGATGTCTGCAACTTCAGTGATAGCCTTACTAGTCTAGTGGAGATAATGTAAGTTCTGAACGTGACTGTGGGCTAAAACTGTTATAATTTTTGTGCGGAGACAATCGTGCGGCGCTTCAAAGCAGCTAAACGCTCTATAACGCACGCAGTGAAAGAAGTTCGGAAGTTCTTAAAAACTGAAGGACAACTGTATGATCCAGGAATTGCAGGCTGAAGGTAAAATTGAGATTTTAGTATTTCATAAGCAAAAAAATCAGTAATCGAAATTTTAAACGCGTCTTTCTCACAATGACATTTTTAAAGTCGGTGTTGTCCATAACTTCTGTAATTTTCATCCAATTCTCTTGAAATTTTCACAAAATATTCTCTGTTCTAGAATGTAAAGAAGTACCTCGAATTTTTACAATATATAAAGGCTTTTCGTGCAATCAACATTTTTATACTAAAGTTTTAGGGAAAAAATGCGATTCTTTCTTCATATGTTCACCATTTCTATAAAACTCAATATTTTTAAAAATCTTATGCACTTCTTTAGTAATTTGCATGTAGGTGATGAAAATTTTTGGTATTTTGTTTCAAGTCAAACCGTGTGACAGTCGATGACAACACCGCAAGGGCGTTCGTCCAAAATAGATGTCCGGCGATGCAGCTGTAGCATCGCCATTTTGTAAAGCAATTAATTGAAAAATTATTTTACATTTTTTAAGATTATTATAATAAAGCCATTATAAAAAGTTTTGAACTGAATCAAGTATTTTCTTTAAAAAAAAAATTCCAAAGTTAGGTGTCAGTTTCAGGCCTCAGGGGTGGTGTAACACCTTAAGGGGAGAAAATCCTATAAATCGACTGAAAAATCTAATAATGAAACAAATATAAAAGACTATAATACACGAATGACGGACAATTTATCTACATATATGTTTTCACTGCTCCAAGCTTCTGGGTTCTCATAGTCCCCTTACCAAAAGACAATCGTCTTCTTCACTCCGTGGCCAGATCCTTTACGAACAATATTCTTATTTTCAAAGGAATGCAACGTCGGGCTGCTTGCCATCCTTAAACTTTCTTCTGCCTTCTTCTAAACTATCAGGCCTATGACATTCGATAGCAACGTGACTTCGAGTCATCAGTCTGGCTTGTCTCCTATCGTAAACTTTCTTTCTAGCCACACGCAGGTCAAGTACTGTGTAGAGCTCAGGAGTTAGTTCCTGGAAGGAATGCGAGTCTGATTGGGTTATATCCCCTGTGACAGACTGAGCGCGAGCACGTCGATGCTGTTAATTCCATGGATTTAACACTCTTTACGGGCTCCCTGGTGTAAGTTTTATACCGTCGCACAAGGGATTCAATATGCCAAAAGACACGATTTGCAGACTTTTTAATATCGAAGTAGAAATTTTGCTGGTTGTACAGAGATTGATCTTAAATGGTAATTGACTTCCTATATATAACTTACGGTCTAAAGCTGGAGGGGGTTGGTGACTAATTGTAAGGGTACAAGGGTTTAGGCTGGTTCGTTTGGATGAGCAATGCACGGGAAAGAAGAGGAAAATAAGTTATGAGTGTCGGGTGAGCAATATGTAAAACTAGTGAAAAACCAGGTGACGAATGCTAGAGATTAGGTGAGCTATCACACCCCATAAAATAGGACACACGTATTATCATTATTGGCCGAACGCGATAACATAGACGAATCGGATTATGCAGCACCGTGTGGTAGAAGATTCGAGTGGTGCCAGTGAAGTACCCCTCTTGCCACTGTGCCGTCCCGGAAGCAAACTCCTGATCTCTACGTAGTATGTACCTACCATAAATCGTAAGAAAGTAAGACAGCGGCGGGTCACTTGCTTTCGACGACCCTTAAAAAAATATGCTGGCGCTAACGTACATATGAAGGCATAATATTATACATAGGTCTAAAGTGGGTACAGTATATTCTCCACAACTGTCAGACCGCAAGGAAGCTAAACCTGACACTCGTAGAGTCAGGGACTACGTTTTCGAGCCTCGCGCCCGCCTTTGTAGTTTGCCGAACGTAGACAAGGACAGCGAATAAAAGATAAGCATGAAACGTGTGTCGAGGCAACCAAGCGATTTAAATATCAACTTTTTTAATTTTACATTTTTTTATCCCTAAATTTTTCTTAACATATTGATGAGATTTTTCTGATGAAAATGATATCAAACACGATATAATTTGAACAACATTTACTTATTAACACGTTCACTGTCGCGCCAGATTTACAGGTTGCTGTCAGGCGGCCACAAGAAAATACATTTTAAGCATAGGATTATAGTATTATGCTTTATAATATTTTTTTTTTCAATTGAAAATAATGTCTAGCTAGGCTATGACGTTCAAAATTTTTAGTTGACAACATTTACTTTATTTTAATTATTCTAAACATTTGAGGCACTCCAGTCACTGATGACCACCATGGCCATATCCAGGAAACAATCTAACGTTAAAACTTATTGAGTGATTCATTTAATTTCATAATATATCGCTTTGGATGAATTACAAAAACAAATTGCTAAAAAATTACATTAAATACCTGTACACATTATCGAATGTAGAGGGAGAGCCACCGTTTGGTTGCCAATTGTTTATCACATAGAGTAGGCCTACCTCCACGTAAAAAAAAAAAATGTAGGGTCGATTCCACAAGTGTCAGTAAAATGTAGGGTCGATAGCAGCAGAAAAGCTGCTAAACAATTAGAATTAAATGTAACGATAGAAATTATTGCAATAATGCGTAATGCAATTGAAAAATTGAAAGAATCAAAAGAAAAAACGCGAATTCGTATCTTTTTCGATTCTAGAATATAAGAAAATTTGAATAAAATACGCGACGAGAATTGGGGAGAAGCATAAGTTAAACGCGTAAAAATATTCAATAATAAACGAACTAGGGATGAAGCTATTATTTCAATACGCGATGCACTGACTCTAGTATTTACTAAAATTCAAAAATTCTCGCATAAATTCCGAAAATAGATTATTAATTACGGTAAACTACTGAGACGGTTTAATTAAGGGTGGGCATGGTGCTGCTTTAGTTTGAAATGATTTATAAACACATAATTAACAGAGGAAAAACCGTGAAACGGCAAAACGTCTACATTCTAATTGTTATAACATGTAAACAGAACTTTAAATTTAGTGTAAACAGAAAAAATATATAATACAATTTATTTCACGGTATTGCAACAAATAAACGTTGAATCAATATTTAATTCGTATAAAAACAATTATTTAACGTAATAATTTTACCTTCACTATGGCTATTTTTAATCTACGACCACAGGTCAACCTGATTTCTAATCCTTACGAACTTTAAATTCAGTCTAAACTGAGAAAATATATAATACAATTTATTTCACGGTATTGCAACAAACAAACGTTGAATAGATTCTTAATTCGTATAGAAACATTTATTTAAAATAATAATTTCACCTTCACTATGGCTATTTTAAATTTACGACCAAGGGTCAACCTGATTTTTAATCCTCCGAACTTGATTTCACAACGAGAAAGTAATAAGATCGTTGAAACGTACTTATTTGTCAAAGAAACTTGCAAAAATGTATAAATAATAATATGTAATGTTTTAACAAATTTTTGGAAGTATAAATTAATAATAAAATTGTGAAAATTAATAAATTATACGTTATTATAACATTAATAGAATTATGACTAAACCGAAGTTCGAAGTCGAGTATTTAAAGTCTGATATTACGTGCCTAGCGAGTGCCGGTAATTGTTAAAATTTGTTTAATAATTAGTAATAGAAATTCTAATTGATTCTAATGTATACAAGTGTTACAAGAAGGCTGAGTGTGTACAGGGTGGACATAGACTAGCTAGTAGCCCCCGACCACTCTATTCACATCTCAGAACCTTCAGGTCAAAATACGCCGCGAAGTGTCTAGGGCCCAGTATAAAGGGTAAATGATTTCGCGGGACATCGGCGGGTCCTTATATACCTGCGGTACCCTCTCCCCAAAGTCATTAGCAAAATCGTCGGTTAGGTCAGGCGGGAAATTTTCGCGGGAGATTTTCGCGGGAGATTTCCGATATCGTAACACGGTATAATTTATCAATTTTCACAATTTTATTAAAAATTTATACTTCCGACAATTTGTTATAACATTGCATATAACAATTTATACGTTTTTACAATATTCTTCAATGGAAACATAGGTTTTAGCGTTCTCGTTACTTACTCGTGGTTAAATTAATTTCGTAGGGATTAAAAATCAGGTTGACCTGTGGTCGTAGATTAAAAATAACCATAGTACAGCTAAATTTATCGTGTTAAATAATTCTTCTTACACGAATGAAAAATGTATTCAACGTTTGCTTGTTACAATACCATGAAATAAATAGTGTATACCTGAAATATTTCTCTACAAATATTTAATTAATAAAGAAAAAGATGCGACTCACCACTTACCACACAGCTGGACATTGTAACATAGATTTCGTTGCATCTGTTCATCCTCTCAGATCCATCGAACTTTTGAAATTCCCTCAGTGAAGCATTTGCATCCTCCAAGCATCGAATTTTGGTTCCACCACACAGTTTTGAGTCCTCCAAGCCTTGAATTTGGTTCCACCAGTGGTCCAATGTCAGTTTGAATGACCCAATGTCAGTTTGAATGACCCAATGCCAGTTTGAATGATCCAATGCCAGTTTGAATGACCCAATGCCAGATTTGAATGATCCAAAGCCAAACTGAAAGACCCAAAGCCAGTTCGAATGACCCAATGTCAGATTGAATGACCCAAAGCCAGATTTGAATGACCCAAAGCCAGAGTTGAATGACCCAAAGCCAGAGTTGAATGACCCAAAGCCAGAGTTGAATGACCCAAAGCCAGTTTGAATGACCCAATGCCAGTTTGAATAACCCAATGCCAGATTGGAAGACCCAATGCCAGATTGAGAGACCCAAAGCCAGACTGAAGGACCCACCAGACTTAGGAAGCTGTGGAAGTGTCGCGCGAAATTGTGTACGGATCGCGATTTCTTTTAAGTGTAGTTTAATTCGTTGAATTTTATTTAGTACCCGAAATCGCGAATTTTTACCATCCTCCATTTTCTCATGTAGTCCATTTTAGATGGGGTATTTAGCAAAGGTTTAAGGGAGGTATCAACTGAACGCTCTGAAAAAAAGAAAAGCAAAGAAAGAAAAAGGGATGAAGCTATTATGAAACGCGGCGCGACGTAATAAATTCTCGTATCGATCGAAAGTAATGGGCATTCGTAGTGAAAATTGACTCTATTAAGAATTAACGCGGTATACTATTGGGATACTCTAATAATGGGAGGGCGTTTGCACCTTTAGTGCAGTAGAGTTCGGATGTGAACTCACATCCTTTGATTTCTTCTTCCAAGTTTTGGTAGTTCAGCTTCAAACATGCACATGCACACACATATATAACCAATCACCAAACCCTCAAAAAATTCACTCACAGTTCGCAGACAGGCAGCTGGGCTCTGCAATGTCGATTTCGTTGCATCCTTCCTTCCTTCCTTCCTTCCTCTCAGATGGTCATCCTTCCTCCAAGCGTTGATTTTCCAAGACTCACAAACTCACGAATTGTGAGTCACTGTGGAATGGGCGACGCGAAAAGTGCTTCGAAACGCGATTTATTTAGAGAGGGAGAAACCGCGAATTTATATTACTTTAGACTCTACTATCGAACAAAACTTTGATAGAACGCGAGTGAAGAAGTATGAAATAAACGCGAGTAAATTGAATAAAAAGCAAAAACGCGAATTGGGAGGAAATATCAGATAAACGCGGAAAAATATGCAATAATAAGTCGAACTAGGGATGAAGCTATTATTTCAATACGCGATTCACTGACTCTAATATTTTGAAAAATTGAAAACTTCTCGTAAAAATCGATTATTAATTGCGAAACACTAGTGAGACGGTTTAATTAGGGGCAGCACAATATATAACACAACTAACTACCCATATCACCAGAAAAAAAACCCATTTTTGTCACTCACAATTCGAAGATTAGGCAGCTGGGCTCTGCAATGTCGATTTCGTTGCATCCTTCCTTCCTTCCTTCCTCTCAGATGGTCATCCTTCCTCCAAGCGTTGATTTCCCAAGACTCACAGACTCACACTTTGTGAGTCACTGTGGAATGGGCGACGCGAAAAGTGCTTCGAAACGCGATTCATTTAGAGGGGGAGAAATCGCGAATTTATATTACTTTAGACTCTACTATCGAACAAAACTTTCATAGAACGCGAGTGAAAAATTGAAAGAAAGTATGAAATAAACGCGAGTAAATTGAAAGAAAAGCAAAAACGCGAATTGGGAGGAAATAGTTAAACGCGGAAAAATATTCAATAATAAGCGAACTAAGGATGAAGCTATTATTTCAATACGCGTTGCACTGACTCTAATATTTATCAAAATTGAAAATTGATTTATCACGGTAAACTACTTGGACGGTTTAATTAGGGGCATAGTGCAACGAGTACAGTGCACTCGTTGCAAATCAGCTCACAATATACAATTCAATAATGTAACTAACTACTTAACATGCAAAATTCATGCAACTCCTGCGAAGAATTAGATTAGTAAATCACAATTCATGAAACAAATTCAAAATTCATTTTTCAATAGCATAGAAAATATCATAAATACTGAAAGAAAATTAAATTATAGATTGCTGGAAGAAAAGTACATATTAAATTTAGAAATAACCTGTAACAAACAAAGTATTTAATTAATGGATATCTGAAACGCCGAAATTTTCATTAGTAAACATCTCAAATTCGTTTCGATATCCTATTCGACAAGTACGAAGAACAACAATAACAAACTGAAATCTCGATTTCCCTAAACCCTCAAAACAATCTCGAAATACGTTCGATAATAATTTTCTCGCGTGTATTAACGACCCGAAGGATTATTTAAATTTATTTCAAGCAAAAAGTAGCAGTAGTTCAGTAGTAAATAGTGGACTATTAGACTTTGAATAGTCCAAGTTTAAGTTTTAATAATTAGAAAAATTAGAAAAATTCAAAGCAGAGTATTCAAAGTCTAAAAGTAAGTTTCAGAAAGAAATTTTGAGAGAAGGTAGTTGAGTGTGTATAGGGCGGACATAGGCTGCTAGCCAGTAGCCCTCGACCACCCTACGCACGTCTCAGTACCCTCAGGTCAAAATTACGCGAAGTGTCTAGGGCCCAGTATAAAGGGTGAATAATTTCGCGGGAGCTCGCGGGCTCTTATATACCTGCGGTACCCCTTCCCCAAAGTCATTAGCGAAGTCGTTAGTAAGATTGGGCGCGAAACCTTGTTTTCGCGGGAAACGGACTACTTTTCGCGGGAGATCGATCACTTTTCGCGGGAAACGGACTACTTTTCGCGGGAGATCGATCACTTTTCGCGGGAAATCGATCGTTTTTCGCGGGAATCAATTATTTTTCGCAGAAAATCGCCGATTCTTTCGTAATTCTATTTCGCATTCTATTGTAATGTTATAATAACGTATAATTTATTAATTCTCACAATTTTTTGGTATAAATTTATACTTCTAACAATTTGTTATAACATTGCATATAACAATTTATACGTTTTTACAATATTCTTCAATGGAAACGTATGTTTTAACGTTCTCGTTACTTACTCGTGCTTAAATTAATTTCGTAAGGATTAAAAATCAGGTTGACCTGTGGTCGTAGATTAAAAATAGCCATAGTACAGCTAAAATTATCGTGTTAAATAATTCTTTTCCTACGAATCAAAAATGTATTCAACGTTTATTAGTTATAATATCGTGAAATGAATTATATTACACATTTTCTCTATTCACACTGAATTTAAAGATTATAACGATTAAAAATCAAGTTGACCTGTGTTCATTTATCAAGAATAATCATAATAAAGCTGAAATTATTGTGTTAAATAATTTTTTTAATACGAATTAGGAATTTATTCAACGTTTGCTTGTTACTACTTGTTACAGTATACTGTCTCGCATACCACAGGTCAACTTGATTTTTAATCGTTATAATCTTTAAATTCAGTGTGAATAGAGAAAATGTGTAATATAATTCATTTCACGATATTATAACAAACAAACGTTGAATACATTATGCATTCGTGTAAAAGGAATTATTTAGCACGATAAATTTAGCTGTACTCTGGTTATTTTTAATCTACGACCACAGGTCAACCTGATTTTTAATCCCTACGAAATTAATTTAACCACGAGTAAGTAACGAGAACGCTAAAACCTATGTTTCCATTGAAGAATATTGTAAAAACGTATAAATTGTTATATGCAATGTTATAACAAATTGTCGGAAGTATAAATTTATAACAAAATTGTGAAAATTGATAAATTATACCGTGTTACGATATCGGAAATCTCCCGCGAAAATCTCCCGCGAAAATTTCCCGCCTGACCTAACCGACGATTTTGCTAATGACTTTGGGGAGAGGGTACCGCAGGCATATAAGGACCCCCCGATGTCCCGCGAATTTATTCACCCTTTATACTGGGCCATAGACACTTCGCGGCATATTTTGACCTGAAGGTTCTGAGATGTGAATAGAGTGGTCGGGGGCTACCAGCTAGCCTAGGTCCACCCTGTACACACTCAGCCTTCTTGTAACACTTGTATACATTAGAATCAATTAGAATTTCTATTACTAATTATTAAACAAATTTTAACAATTACCGGCACTCGCTAGGCACGTAATATCAGACTTTAAATACTCGACTTCGAACTTCGGTTTAGTCATAATTCTATTAATGTTATAATAACGTATAATTTATTAATTTTCACAATTTTATTATTAATTTATACTTCCAAAAATTTGTTAAAACATTACATATTATTATTTATACATTTTTGCAAGTTTCTTTGACAAATAAGTACGTTTCAACGATCTTATTACTTTCTCGTTGTGAAATCAAGTTCGGAGGATTAAAAATCAGGTTGACCCTTGGTCGTAAATTTAAAATAGCCATAGTGAAGGTGAAATTATTATTTTAAATAAATGTTTCTATACGAATTAAGAATCTATTCAACGTTTGTTTGTTGCAATACCATGAAATAAATTGTATTATATATTTTCTCAGTTTAGACTGAATTTAAAGTTCGTAAGGATTAGAAATCAGGTTGACCTGTGGTCGTAGATTAAAAATAGCCATAGTGAAGGTAAAATTATTACGTTAAATAATTGTTTTTATACGAATTAAATATTGATTCAACGTTTATTTGTTGCAATACCGTGAAATAAATTGTATTATATATTTTCTCAGTTTAGACTGAATTTAAAGTTCGTAAGGATTAGAAATCAGGTTGACCCTTGGTCGTAAATTTAAAATAGCCATAGTGAAGGTAAAATTATTACGTTAAATAATTGTTTTTATACGAATTAAATATTGATTCAACGTTTATTTGTTGCAATACCGTGAAATAAATTGTATTATATATTTTTTCTGTTTACACTAAATTTAAAGTTCTGTTTACATGTTATAACAATTAGAATGTAGACGTTTTGCCGTTTCACGGTTTTTCCTCTGTTAATTATGTGTTTATAAATCATTTCAAACTAAAGCAGCACCATGCCCACCCTTAATTAAACCGTCTCAGTAGTTTACCGTAATTAATAATCTATTTTCGGAATTTATACGAGAATTTTTGAATTTTAGTAAATACTAGAGTCAGTGCATCGCGTATTGAAATAATAGCTTATACAGATAATCTTTTGAAATTACTCTTAATTAGGGAAAATCTTGAATCTTGTATGGAAGATGAAGATTTTCAGGAAATATTTATTTTTCAACAATGAATTTTTGTTTTATCGATTAATAACGTACGAAATGATTTTTGGAAAATTTTCTTCGTTTGAACGTTCGTTTAAGGTTCGACTATGATTATCAAATCTCTCGAAACACCGTAGAATGTTCAATTTTAAAAGTAACTTCTTCAATTTTTGGATAATCTGGGTAACGTGTTAGTGTTGACGATACACTTTCGAGTATAGACGTTAAAGTTCATAGAGTGGTCGGGGGCTACTAGCTAGCCTATGTCCACCCTGTACACACTCAGCCTTCTTGTAACACTTGTATACATTAGAATCAATTAGAATTTCAATACAATAGACTGAATAACAATTCATTTTAACTAATACCTATTAGAAATTTTCCTTTTAAAACAAATATAAATCATTTTACCAATTACTGGTACTTGCTAGACATTTAATATCAGACTTTAAATATTCTCCTTTCGGTTCTTTTAAATACAATCAAATAATTTCTTCAATTATCGATACTGACTTGGAATACTCCGCTTCGAATAAAATATTTCGAAATTATTTTGAAGGTTTAGGGAAATAAACATTTGAATTTTAGTCATCGTTGTTCTTCAGACTTGTCGAATAGGATATTGAAATGACTTTGAGAGGTTGCCTTTTCGTTACTTTTCTTCCAGCAATTGAAATTAATTTGAAATTTTTCATATATTTTCTCTGATATTGAATTTTGTTTACTAATAATTTACCATCCAACGAATTTGCATGAATTGCATGTTAAGTAGTTAGTTGATTTATTATTGTATATTGTGAGCTGATTTGGAACGAGTGCACTATGCCCACCCTAAATTAAACCGTCTCAGTAGTTTACCGTAATTAATAATCTATTTTCGGAATTTATACGAGAATTTTTGAATTTTAGTAAATACTAGAGTCAGTGCATCGCGTATTGAAATAATAGCTTCATCCCTAGTTCGTTTATTATTGAATATTTTTACGCGTTTAACTTATGCTTCTCCCCAATTCTCGTCGCGTATTTTATTCAAATTTTCTTATATTCTAGAATCGAGAAAGATATGAATTCGCGTTGTTTCTTTTGATTCTTTGAATTGCATTACGCATTATTGCAATAATTTCTATCGTTACATTTAATTCTAATTGTTTAGCAGCTTTTCTGCTGCTATCGACCCTACATTTTTTTTTTTTTTACGGGGAGGTAGGCCGCCTCTATGTGATAAACAATTGGCAACCAAACGGTGGCTCGCTAAAGCGATATATTATGAAATTAAATTAATCACTCAATAAGTTTTAACGTTAGATTGTTTCCTCGATATGGCCATGGTGGTCATCAGTGACTGGAGTGCCTCAAATGTTTAGAATAATTAAAATAAAATAAATGTTGTCAACTAAAAATTTTGAACGTCATAGCTAGCTAGACATTATTTTCAATTGAAAAAAAAAAATTATAAAGCATAATACTATAATTCTATGCTTAAAATGTATTTTCTTGTGGCCGCCTGACAGCAACCTGTAAATCTGGCGCGACAGTGAACGTGTTAATAAGTAAATGTTGTTCAAATTATATCGTGTTTGATATCATTTTCATCAGAAAAATCTCACCACATGTTAAAAAAAATTCCGGATGAAAGAAAGTAAAATTAAAGAAATTATATTTTTCTATTATGTTTTGTCGAGCCGTGAAATCTGGTAAAGGAAACCGACTGGTGTAGCCTTACACGTTTGTCTGACTGCGAGGGAGATAACATGGGCGCAGCAATGACGCAGACCTAGGCGTAGGACCATCTATACTCTCATTTGTAGAATCCAAACTTACTGTCTCTTGTAGAGAATTTAGTGTATTTTGAAAATACGCAGGAACATGTTTCTCTAACGTAAAGTCGTTTTCAAAGAGAATAGAACTTCTATTGTAAATGTATCAATAAATATCTACTTTAGACATATTATGCCTTAATACTTGTTCATTCAGTCTTCAATGCCCCTTTAATTTGTGTAAAGAAATATAGGGTCTCTATTAAGAAAAAAGTCAAAACGACCTTCAAATCTCTTTGTAAATAGTGCAGAAAAAATCATTATTGTATCGTATGTCCTCATTGAAATCATGAAAGCCTGTATTTATAAAATAGTAATCGGTAGTTTCGTCTCAAAATTAGAGTTATTCCGTAAATTCTTCCTCTTTCTAGATTTACTAAGTATCCGGTGACTTGTGGGCAGGGGTATTTTTGATAATAAATTTTCTGTGTGCTTTCTTGACGAATAACATCGTACCTTGCAAGCTTTATTTCACTAAAGCAGAATAACGTTTATCCTCGGTACTCGAAAAAGTATTTACTGACTTCTAAAATATATCAAGCGTTATTGTACACGAAATAGTGTCGATAATATTTGTTTCAATGAGAAAATTGATTTTCACAATAATAGTCTAATGGTCAGTTTTAGTCCGAGAATGTAGCACATAAGCACTATTGATCCACAAGGTCGTGTGGCAGACATTCATTGTTACATTAGCGAATGATTGATCGATTCGAAAACGATCACTTGTATCTTGGATTAACTGTAGGCATGGATTTGCACTGGTTTACAACGCAATTAAGTCTACGATGTCGTAGCAATAATTAACAACAAGAGCTTGTTAGTGGTGCCCGCAGCAGAATCTTCTATTGTCCTCAAAGGCCACTATCTGAATGCTCAATAGCATGACGAGCGATGTTTGAACGCATGTAACGAAACACGCGAAATCATCTCACGTAAAAGGAAGCACTGTTTCCTCGATCAAGCGCTGTAATTTTCGTTGAAAATATTATCATGCATTTGCGTTCACGAGATATTTATTGATTCGTTAAATCTCGGCTATTAAAATATTTCTGGTATGCACGGAGATGTTTCATATGTATAATCGAGTGGAATGTTATTAGTAATAACTTATTGTCATTATAGAATATTTGTACGCAGGCATTCTGTCTTTTTTTAAAATGCGCGTAGATTACATTATGCGCTGTAAATTTTTTTTAAATATCGTATTTGACCTTCTAACAAATTGTTTAACGATAAACATGTGTCATAATTTTTTGCGTTTATTAATTAATGTCTTAGAAAAAGAATTCAACGTTAAATTTTTATTACATTGCTGTAACGTTGATGCACAAGAAAACTATACAAGGTGTTCACTATAACGCGCCGCACCACTTTTCACCCATTTGCAACAATGTAGTAAAAAAGATTTATTAACCAAATTTTATCTGTTAAGTGGGCAATATACAACGATGACAAAAGTTTCAAAAATAGTTTATTTTCATAGTGAACTCAGGATCACCTTGTGTTTTTTAAATAGAAACATATCATTCTTTTTTTTTCGTTATGCATATTGTTGGGAACATTAAGGCGAAACCGTACTGTATTTTAATACATGTTCAAATTGCATACCGTGTTCCATAGTATAACATTTTGCCCTTTTGTAGCAATTTGTTGTTTGTGTGTTCGATCTTCATTGATTTAATTGATTACACCATAGCATTATACAAGGACAATCGTTTCCAAGCAACGTTCTACGTTTACATTATTCACAAGAAGACTGATTGTGAGCCGAAGAGGTAAGTACAGTAAATTTTCTACAAGTGTCAGTCAGTTTGGATTCTACAAGTGTCAGTATAGATGGTCCTACGCCTAGGCTGCGTCATTGCTGCGCCTATGTTATCTCGCTCGCTGTCAGTCAAGCGTGTAACGCTACACCACTCGGTTTCTTTTACGAGATTTCACGGCTCGACAATTCATAATAGAAAAATATAATTTCTTTAATTTTACTTTTTTTCATCTGAAATTTTTTTTAACATGTTGGTGAGATTTTTCTGATGAAAATGAGATCAAACACGATATAATTAATGAACAACATTTACTTATTAACACGCATTTTCATCAGAAAAATCTCATCAATATGTTAAGAAAAATTTCGGGATAAAAAAACGTAAAATTAAAAAAGTTGGTATTTAAATCGCTTGGTTGCCTCGACTCACGTTTCATTCTTATCTTTTATTCGCTGTCCTTGTCTACGTTCGGCAAACTACAAAGGCGGGCGCGAGGCTCGAAAGCGTAGTCCCTGACTCTACAAGTGTCAGGTTTAGGTTCCTTGCGGACTGACACTTGCGGAGAATTTACTGTACTTATTTTACTATACTATAGCCTTGGTATTGTGCAAACAAAAGTACCATGTAATGTGCTTTTTGTATACGTCTTAATATTCTCTACAATATAAGGAAAAGAGAAACTATGTGGTTCTATTTAAAAAAACTCAAAGTGACTTTGGGTTCACTATGAAAACAAACTATTTTCGAAGTTTTTACTATCGTTATCTGTTGCCCCCTTTTACATTTTAGTCAGTAACTATTTTTTATTACATTCTCGCAAGCGGCTGAAAAATAGTGCAGCGCGTTAGAGTGGACACCCTGTATACCGCGAATAAAGGTGCACTAGAAACGTCAGTAATCGCACAAAATGGTCAAATACCATTCTTGTCGATATCTGTTTCTTTCTATTTAAAAATTCATTCAAACGATATGCAAACATTATACTAATACTTTCCGCTAATTTATAACTCAAGTATTTTATTGTCTGTGTCTCTTCGTTTTCCAAATTTGTTATTTAAGTTTATATGTGTATGACGCATTTCTAACGAATTCGTTTTTATAAAAGCATAGATTATTTGTCGATTTGTGGCTTCGCAATTGACTTGAAAAGGATTCCTCTATGATGCCGTTGCGAATTATTTTGCATTATCCGAAAGATGCATTTGTCTTATCTTGTGAGACAGGGGAGTTTGAACGCGTCGTGTCACAGCGGCTGAACATGTAGGAATGAGGCTGTGGCGACGTGCAACAGCAGCAACGGCAACGTTACAACAGCGACAACGTCGAACGAGCGTGTCCCGTGTGCAAATGGCAAGGCATTTCGTGCATCCTTGGATAATATGCGGCGCAATGCCAAATGCCAGCACGTCCACTTGCCAGCCAACCTTCCAATGTGCATGTGTGCAGCCTGCGCTCCGCAAGTGCATCCTGCGTCTATACGCGTACACTTGCAACGCAGAAACAACCTGTACATATCGATGCATGAGTTTCCTTAGATATTTTCCCCCCATATCCTCGTCCGTGATCAAAACAACAACCTTTTTCCTTTATTTCAACAACCTTTTCGACAGGCGAGCCGAGTTCTCGAATCGAAATACACAGTAACCATATATGTATGTATTTACATATGGTACAAGTTATATTTTCATTTTCACACAGTGTGCATTTTCTTGGAAAGCTGTCACAGGTACTAAAATTTCGTTTTCGTAAAATTTGATCCTGGCTTTGTTAACCGATGTTCAAGTTTTTATTTATACGAGAAATTTAACAATTCTCTGAACATTTTATGCCGATTAATAAGTTTTGGGACGGATAATTACTTACGTACCAAATCTTATTTATTCTCGTAACTAATGTTGAATTATAATTATAAGATATTAATATTTGGTCGCTGAACCGTTGTCGTGAAACAGCAGCACATTCCACGGCTTGCAATCAATTAATCTCATACGCCTGCCTACAGGTATTGATTTCCGTGCTTCTTCTACTAACAAGCAAAGTCACCCAACCTGAAAATTCTGATTTTAACGAAATTTCGTGTGTACGTAGAGCATAATGAAGTATGCAAGGAACAAATTTTTTTCGGTGGAGAATCACTTTGAGATGGTGAAATCAACTCTCCGTTTCTCCGTTTCTTGAATATAATTGTGTAACAGTTCGAGACAGAGCGAAACCCTAACTGTAGGAATTATTCAGTTTCTGTGCTCTTCTACCCTATTGTGCATCTTCAATCTGAGAAACAATCTGCGGTTACATATGACCACCGTGGCAGTCAACGTGTTAAAGCTTGTGCGAGAGAAAAACATTCTTTCTTCGGTGAACAAGTTTAATATAACAATCTATAACAAGTTCGTAGAATTAGATATATAGCAAATCAAGAATTTGCAAACACAACAAATACTATTGGTTATTATTTACAAGTTGTTTATGTAAATTGTATTGTTTATGTTAATTGTCGTTAATTTTTACAAGTTCAAAATGTTCAGTACAAAAAGTTTTCAAACTTTAGAGACATCTGCTTATAAGTCGAAAAGGTTTCTGTTTTTAAAGCCCGAACAGTTCTGTATAAAGTTGAAAGGATATACAGGGTGTCCTCCACAACTGGGGCAAGTTGTATTATTAAAATGGTTAGAGATGGAAAAAGGTGGCGCACATTCTGGAATTAAGTTTATGTATTTTTATGCATCGGTGCATCAGAAAACTGCAAATGCACTTTTTCTTTAAATGGAAACCCATCGATGCATTTTTCCACTCTCTGCAAACAAATACTTAGGTACTTATGCCTTAAAGCTGTTAGTTCAAAAGTTACCGCAGTTTGAAACATTGTAACGTGTGATAGAGAAATATGCGACACTACATTAGCGAAAATGTGCCGATAGACAGAAATGTAATTCAGGAAACTTAAAATTACACTAACATTTGAACTACTAGTTCTAAGGCATAAGTACCTCAGTATTTTTTGTAGGGAGTGAAAAGCTGCATCGATTAGTGTGCCCAAAAATATGGGGTTACGTTAATAAAACAAGTGCAGTTGCACGTTTCTGATGCAGCGATGAACAGAAATGCATAAACTTATTTTCAGAATATGCACCATTTGACACAATTCAATTCAGTCCTATGGCATTTCTTTCCATCTCCAATCATTTTAAAGATACACCTTGTTCCAGTTGCGTGGAACACCCTGTATACCTCTGCAGCAGTCCGAAAGTATTAGGTCATCCGAGAAGTTCGTGCCGCGTTACATTTACATTCTGCACGATGTGTTTTTTATATGAAAAGCGATAAGGTGCATATTGGACTTAGTCAAGCTATTCGAGGACAATTGAAAGACAACTTCTGAAAGCGTAAGATTTGGTATCCGGAAAGGATGCTATAGTGTAGAAAATGGTTCTGTCATTTTCGAGAAGGGAATTTTGACTTGGAAGATGAAAATCTTTCTGGACGTCCTTCTCGGGTGGATGAAGAGATCAGATTCACGACTTAGTGGAAGAAATACGAAATTTTTGAGTTGAAGAAATCTCTGAAATTTTAGACGTTCCAAAATCAACAGTTGACGGCTGTTAAGAAGATAGAAGTGGTGTTAAGACTGGAATTATGGGCACCGCATGAACTCGAGAAACTTAATCGTCTTGATCGTAATAGCAACTTGCGTATATTTACTCTGTGACAATTCTGAAAGAAGAGGATGTTGGACCTGAAAAGGAGAGGTACAACTGCGGTGCGCGAAAGCATCCTCAAAAGATTCTTTTGTGTCTGGTGTACACTTAGACAATACAATTGTTAACTGAAACATATACTGTAATCAGCTAGACAAGTTAAAAGAAACATTAGCAGTATGTGGCGGTACCTCCTATGCTTCACCACCAGAGGGACGCACTAACATTAACTTTTCTCGCTGGTTATCGCCAAGGTTCCTATCACTGTACAGGGCACGACCGAAAGTGGTGTACGTACAAGCAGCCACGAGGTGATTCCTTACGAAAAAAACGTTGAATAACGTTTTTTCATGCGGTACTTAGTTTTCGAGAAAATCGAGTTTGAAAATCTGATGCGTACGTATGCAGTTTCAGCTAACGGCTCATCGGGCGACATATAATGCCTATCGTGTTTATACACAATATTTATGCGACTTTTACAAGTTGCTAGGTTCGAGAAAGCACAAAGACGAAATTTTTGCAACAATATTTCATTAAGGAATTGCTGAAACTGGTGCTTTCGTTGTTGTGTGTATAACTGTGCCCATCTAATTAGGGATGCATAAACTCTCGCTAATGCGT
>NW_017101389.1:0-794 GCF_001263275.1 Habropoda laboriosa
CGAAATATTTAATTATTTGAATTTTCCCCCAACATCGCATTTCGAACATTCGACGCCGACGTCGAGAATGAATTGCAGAATCGTACGCCTTTAGGGGTACGAGTATCGCCCAAGTATGTTATGAGAAAGTCGCGAATAACAACTATCACCTACCCGACGTTATATTTGTATATTTGCTTCGTTTAACAGTAACGCGGGAACCATTTGTACTATTGAAAAAACAAACGACACCTTTGTATTCGGTACCAAAAAGTAGTAAGGTTTCGTTGGGAACATTTACTTGTCGGAATTCTGTCTAACGACGATATATTTAATTATTTGTATTTTCCCCCACTATCGTATTTCGAAAATTCGGCGCCGAAGTCCAGTATGCATAGCAGAATCATACTCCTTTTAGAGTACGAGTATCATACCGGTACGTTACGTGAAAAACGCGAAGATATGCTATCTCCAAGCGCGACGTTATATGTGTATATTCGCATAGTTTAACTGGTACACAGGAACCGTTTGAGTTAATGAATAAACAAACCATTAATTTGTATTCGGTACCAAAAAAAGGTAAGATTTCTGTGGTCACATTTAGTTTGAGCAATTATTTTTACGTCGAAATATTTAATTATCTGTGTTTTCCCCCTACACCGTAGTTCGAAAATTCGACGCCACGTCCAGAATGCATAGCGGAATAAAACACCATTAGAGTACGAATAACGCCGCAGTAGGTTATGTGATTTTCGCGAAGCACTACTATCCCCTAGCCGACGTTATAGGTGTATATTCGCTTCGTTTAACAGAAA
>NW_017101390.1:0-6499 GCF_001263275.1 Habropoda laboriosa
TGGGAAACCTCAAATTATCTTTTATAAAAGAGATATGAACCTATTCGCTGCATATGACACCCTTGAAGCTAAATATACTTTGGATACGCAGATTGAGACAATTTTTGTCAATATGGAAGAATTATGTGTCCAAATATTAGACTGCATAAATCACTCTAGAGAACGCATATGCACAATTTCACAAAATTTACGACCGTTCAATTTTTCAGGGTGCGCATCAAAACGTAAAGTTCTAATATTTTTTATTCAGTTAAATCGCAGCATTACAAAAACAATTTCCACTGAAAATCGTAAAACACAGATTGTAAATAATAACAAAGTCCTCGAAAAAGAATGTTTACACCAATCTGCATTTTTCACGTGCTACCGAAGGACAGGATTATTCGTGGAATTTAAATTTCACGAGCAGAGACAAGCAAAGTTCAGATTTCTCTATTACAAGTTTGGAGGTAACGGTCGAAGGAGAGTATTATCTTCGGTCTGTGCCGGCTGCTTTGGAAAAGGGGTGAAAATTGTGAGTTTTTTTTCCCAAGAAATTTCCTGGTTGTTCCGTTTAAGAACAGGAAAATGAACGCAGCTGCGGATGGACGTTTGCATGCAAATGCGTTCCGCGTTGTTAGTGAAGCGTTTGATACTTCCTCTTCTTAAATACCTGTTTTCATTGAAATTCGTTTTTACGCCTACTTTTCGCAACTTGTTACGATTTTCATCGGTAATGCAACAATTACTGTTACCATTGTTCATAAATTATTTCACATTCGTTAAAAAGTGTTTTAATATATGTATAATACATAAATTATCTTTAGAAATTTATTCTTTCTTAAATAAATACTTTAGAAAGCAGTGTTTCATTTCTCACGCTACAGAAGCACTTGTGAAAAACCACAAATGATTAAACGGATGTTTACGTTTTAAGTATAAATTAACACGTCTATTAACCCTCTATGGGCCGAATATTTTACTTGACTGTAGAAGAATTTATGTAACGTAAAATTAGCAAATATCGACCTATAAATACAGAATAACAGTGAATTCAGCAGTTTCGACAATTTTATCATAACGAATACATATTGTAACTTTGAAGTAACAACGGTTATCAAGAAAGTTACTGGTTAATAAGGAGACATTGTACAACAAGACGTTTATACCATTTTGTGGAAGAAAGTTCAATTATTTAATAAAATATCGATATATTAATATGTGACTTGAAAGTTACACGGGCCCATAGAGGGTTAAAATTATAAAATGGCAGATTTGTGAAACATTATCTAACTTCATGTCCAGCGAAACCTCGTTAGCCTGCGTCCAGCGATAAAAGTGACTGAAATAGAAAAAGTAACAAATTTTCGCGTCAATTTAAACGAACATAGATTATCTTTAACGTGAACTATGATTTTTGAATAATTTTGAAAAATGAGAAAATGGCGGCTTGTTAATGACGAAACTTTCATTCTCGCTAAAAAGAAGTCAACTTTAAATATTTGTAAAAATTCGAGGAATTAAGGTATCTAAAAACTTCTACGCTGAGTTGTAGATTATTTTATGGAGAATAATGTGTAAAAATTCCAAGTTAAACGGATGAAGAATTTCAGAGATCTACCGAGTGAAATTTAAGTGCGTCAATTGCACTGTGCATTTAAACTGAAGCTTTTAGAGCGAAAATACAAATTTATCAGAAACACAGTTCTTCGCTTGTCACATCTTGGCGATACTCCGCAACACGAGTGCAACTCGTCCTTACAAAGCAAAGATTAACAAATTACAGCGATTAAGAGATTATCGGAAACGAGGCAATTATAATAAATTGCAACGAAAAATGGGTCATCCGGTCCGCTGTTTCAACATTTGCCAGAAATAGAACGCCTAAGTCTCTTCTCTATGATTGACGAGAAGTAAATCTCTCTTTCAGAAACTTATCCAACTAGTCTCCGTTATTTTCGCTTTCTCCTCCCGTAATTTCATCGGATTGATCAAATGAAAACAAATGCGACGTGTTCGAAGAGGAATCCTTTTGCGAAAGCTGTACTAAAAGCCCGGGAAACTTTTCAAGTCGCTGATGCTCGTATTTATTCGATTTTTCCTAGAGCATTCAGACTCGGGTACGCAATTTCAATTTTTCCGCGCGTTTCTCTCCTAGAGCCCGGCTTGAATCCGTGACAAAACAAGCAGAAAAAGAGGAAAGAGGAAACGCGTTTTCTTTGGCCACGTTGGCGTCAAAGGAAATTAAAAGGCAGCGGTGAAAAGATTCGACTCGTCGAACGGACAAAAATGGATCCTTTGCTTTACGTTTTCGCGTAGCTGCGCGTGAAATTGAATATCGAAACCTCGGCCGAAAAAGGAGAACGAAACGGGAAAGTAGATTGCTTGGGGAACTCTTGTTTCGAATTGTTGCAAAGTTGACGCGTAAATAGTTGATAGAACAGAGAGTCATCGATCAACGGCGACCTTAATTTATAACTTCTCCGAGCTGTCGACCATGTTGTTGGTACATATATTCGAGTATGAAAAAGCGATATACTTTTCCGCTTCTTTTATTATCGCTGTTTATTCATGAAGAAAAGATTGTAGTTGGGATATTTGATCGACGAATTTCTTCTAATTTTGATGTAACCCGAATTTTTTTTAGAGAAGATTGCACTTGGAAAGTTTGATCGACGAATTTTGTTACAACGTTGATACAATTTAAATATTTTAGAAAAGACTGTACTTGTGATATTCGATCGGCGAATTTCTTGTAACTTTGTTGTAGTTAAAATTTTTTAGAAATGATTGTTTATAATATTTGATGGACGAGTTTCTTCTAATTTTGTTGCAATTTTAATTAAAAAATAAAAAATGATTGTACTTGTGATATATGATCGACGAATTTGTTACAATTTTGTTACACTTTCAATTTTTTAGAAAAGATTGCAGTTGGAAAGTTTGATCGACGAATTTTGTTACAATTTTGATACAATTTATATTTTCTAGAAAAGACTGTACCTGTGATATTCGAAAATTATTTAGAAATGATTGTGTTTATAATATTTGATGGACGAGTTTCTTGTAATTTTGTTACAATTTTAACTTAAAAAAAAGAAAAGATTGAACTTGTGATATTTGATCGACGAATTTTGTTACAATTTTGTTACACTTTCAATTTTTTAGAAAAGATTGCACTTGGAAAGTTTGATCGACGAATTTTGTTACAATTTTGATACAATTTATATTTTCTAGAAAAGACTGTACCTGTGATATTCGAAAATTATTTAGAAATGATTGTGTTTATAATATTTGATGGACGAGTTTCTTCTAATTTTGTTGCAATTTTAATTAAAAAAGAAAAATGATTGTACTTGTGATATTTGATCGACGAATTTTGTTACAATTTTGATACAATTAAATTTTTTAGGAAAGACTGTACTTGTGATACTCGATCGGCGAATTTCTTGTAATTTTGTTACCATTAAAATGTTTTAGTCATACTAATACGTGATATAGTTTTTCAAGTCGCTTGTCTCGCGGAGAGTTTGTTTACCGACATCTTCGAACAACTTTTAATTCTCGAAATGCGATTACACCTGGTTCCGCGTGTACACAGTTTCGCGGATAGCGAATTTAAAAGATTGAACGTCTCGGTATTTACCTGGTACACAGGTTGCAACGCAGAATTGCTTTCAAATATTTACGTATCCACGGAAATGCTCGCTTAGGAGCGCTCTCGCACTGAAAATAAATAAAACATCGTGGTGAATAATGGAACAATTTCGCCATTGTTTCTTCATTACGGAGAATCTAGTATCGGTGCCTTCAATGAATTACCAAGCATCAAATATTTAAAGTAGGTTATCTTAGAGTGATTAATCTTGGAGGAGAGAAAGCTCGATATTTAATAATAACTCGAGCTTTTCTATGTAACAGATTTAGATCGCGGTATTTTGTTTACAGTTTGCGAGACTTTTATAGACTTGCTCAAACTCGGACACCAACTATCTTACGCGTTCAATCTATGTTTTTATGAAGGGTGTACCGGTTATTCGTTGGTTTTCTTAGGGAGAGTGATTAGAGAAGTAAAATGAAGAAAGAAATGTATGGACGTGGTGCAAAAAACGGGTATATAGTAAGATTACACTCGTTCTTCTGGGTATTAGTGTACTTACTGAACGTGAAGTACATTAAAATTTTGGGAATTGTACTGAAATTTACTGAACTCTGGTGAAATTTATCAAAATCTAATAAAATTTGCTAAATTCTATTAAAATCTACTGTATTCTACTAAAATTTGCTGAAGACGTCTACTGAAATCTACTAAAATCTACTGAAATCTGCCGAATTCTATTAAAATCTACTGAAGTCTGCCGAATTATATAGAAATCTACTGAATTTTACAGACGTCTACTGAAATCTACTAAAATCTACTGAAATCTGCCGAATTCTATTAAAATCTACTGAAGTCTGCCGAATTATATAGAA
Organism: Habropoda laboriosa; assembly: GCF_001263275.1. Lineage (NCBI taxonomy): Eukaryota > Metazoa > Arthropoda > Insecta > Hymenoptera > Apidae > Habropoda > Habropoda laboriosa. The sequence continues at coordinate 4,453 of NW_017101390.1, forward strand.
ATCTACTGAATTTTACAGATGTCTACTGAAATCTATTATATTAAAATCTACTGTATTTTGCTAAAATCTACTGAAGTTTGCTGAATTATACTAAAATCTACTGAAGTCTGTTGAATTCTGCTAAAATCTACCGAAGTCTGCTGAATTATGTATAAATCTACTGAATTTTACAGACGTCTACTGAAATCTATTAAAATCTACTGTATTTTGCTAAAATCTAGTGAAGTTTGCTGAATTATACTAAAATCTACTGAAGTCTGCTGAATTCTGCTAAAATCTACCAAAGTCTGCTGAATTATGTATAAATCTACTGAATTTTACAGACGTCTACTGAAATCTATTAAAATCTACTGTATTTTGCTAAAATCTAGTGAAGTTTGCTGAATTATACTAAAATCTACTGAAGTCTGCTGAATTCTGCTAAAATCTACCGAAGTCTGCTGAATTATGTAGAAATCTACTGAATTTTACAGACGTCTACTGAAATCTATTAAAGTTTACTGTGTTCTACTGAAATCTGCTGAATTCTACTCAAATCTACTAAAATCTACTGAAGTCTGCTAAATTACACAGAAATCTACTGAATTTTGCAGACGTCTACTGAAATCTACAGCAATCTATTGAAATCTACTGAAATCTGCTGAATTCTACTAAAATCTACTGAAGTCTGCTAAATTACACAGAAATCTACTAAATTTTGCAGATGTCTACTGAAATCTACTAAAATCTACTTACTCAATGTGAATCAAGCTTCATTCTCATTACAAGTTCAATATAAAATTATTTGCCGCCCAAAATTCATTACAAAATTATATTAAAATCCTCGAAAAAGTTATTTATTCTAGAATCTCGAAATATAACCACTATATATGTACATACGTATACTTTTCCTAATATACGACACTGACTTTAACGAGGAAATGTAATTTAAATCATATAATACTTTCTGGACGAATATAACATGTATCCTAATACTTACGTTACAAATTTATATTAAATGTCCCATCAAAATTCTCCTAATTACACCAGAATTTAGAGAAAATGTCAGAAGAGTTTATCTTACATAAAATTCATTTCTCACACGAGAAAATCACCGAACCGTTGCCGCCTGTTAGCGAACGATTAATTTCAATATTTTTCCTTCGACCGACCTCGAGCACATCCGCGGCTAATATCCGAAAAAAACGGACGAATCGTAGACTTCCCCGTTCAGCGACCCATCGCGAACCCACCGAATATATTCGACCGGTTAAACACACGTTTACCCAGCATTTTTAATTACGATTCGAGAAATAAACAGGCTCCCTTGGTGCTCGATACGCGACCTCGTCCGAAAAAACCGGGAAATAGCTTCGTCAGAAATTCGCCGAAGCTTCCGATACTTCGGGGAAATTGAGCGAATTGTTGGCAGTTTTGTGTCTCCGTCAAACGATATCGCGACATACAGAGAGACGCGAACGATTCCTCTGGATTATTTTGATTTTTCGCTCTTCTCTCTCACTGTTCTTTCTTTTTTTTTTTTTTGTTTTTTTGCTCCACTGACCCAGATATCGCGCAACGCACACAAAGTAAATGCTTTTGTCTCGCAAAACGGCACGTACATAGGTACGCGCAGCGTTAACTCTGAAATCGAAATCTTTTTTTTGCATATCCGAACGTGTGTGTATGCACGTTCGACTGGCTTGTCGAAGGGAACTGTTTACTCTGCTTGCGATTTAGAAGGGTCTACTTGTGATTCGTTGCCGGTGAGGGGTTAGTTTGCATCGCCCTCTGATTTACTCGGCTGTGAAATAAGGGCAAGTTTGCGTTGAAGAATACTTGCACGATTTCTTTAAATAGAACGAAAGGAGGAAGAAAGTTAGGTGGTGGGAATTTTACGTTGTCTTTTTTTTTTAATTGAAGATTAAATACTTCTTGTGAGAATGTAAAAATCCAGTTCATTGTTCAATACTCATTATTGTTCGTAAATTTTTGGACAGCTGTTATGTTCGTACAGAGAATATTACATGATTTAAAAAAAAAATTTTGCCGTTCATGAGAGTATTGA
>NW_017101390.1:9535-12956 GCF_001263275.1 Habropoda laboriosa
CCCGGGTTCGATTCCCGTTGGGTCCCTCAATATTTTTCCGTCGTTGGTTCCTACAAATGGTTGGGGGCCCGTCCGGGATGGAGGCATCTACAACTGCACAAAGCCAGGCGCTGTGAGATGAAAACATCTCGAGGGTTGCACGTCTCCAAAAACTGCGTTGTTTCGGCTGTGTGCCACTGTGTGGGGGAGTGTGTCCGAAAGTGGTTGAGTTGTGTTGCACTGAGGACATTCGAGGGCGAATGTCAGTTCAGAATGGCCGAGTGTAGTATCGGGGCCTCCATACACAAAAATAGGAAACCTCGAAGGGAAAATAGAGAGGGAGTGGTTGGCGTAGCGCGCAGAGCCTCGGCTTGGTAAGCCAAAGGTCCCGGTTTGGGTCCCTCGATATTTTTCCGTCGGTTCGTACAAATGAGAGCTCGTCCGGGATGGAGGCATCTACGGCCGCACGAAGCCAGGCGCTGTGAGATGAAAACATCTCGAGGGTTGCACGTCTCCCAAAAATGCGTTGTTTCGGCTGTGTGCCACTGTGTGGGCGAGTGTGCCCGAAAGTGTTGCACTGAGGACATTCGAGGGCGAATATGAGTTCAGAATGGCCGAGTGTAGTACCGGGGCCTCCATACCCAAATAGGAAACCTCGAAGGGAGAATACAGAGGGAGTGGTTGGCGTAGCGCGCAGAGCCTCGGCTTGCTAAGCCGAAGGTCCCGGGTTCGATTCCCGTTGGGCCCCTCAATATTTTTCCGTCGGTTTGTGCATATATAAAAAATTAATCATTTTCTTCCAACTTCAAAAAAGAAGTTACAATAATAAAACTTTATGATCAACTAAATCGCATAAAAATGTGCCTCGATCATCTTTTAGTAACGATCAAATTTCCTTTCAGGAATTTAACGTGACCAAGGAGCAGCACGCAGTGCAACCATGTTCCTCCGTGGTTGTTGAATCAGGTGAGACTTCATCCCTTCATCCGGAACGCTCATGTTCATCAGAAAATCGGTACATCACGAACACGATAATCCACGATGATCTTACAATACATAATTTCTGTCCTCCGCCGCTGCCTTGAAAATCATCGATCGATAAAGACACCTTGAACAAGCGTGAACCAACCACCCTCTATCGCGCTGTAAAATCGCGCAACCAAAACCAGAAGCGGCCGCGTACACTCGGTAATCCCCGCTCGTTGCCGCGCATCAAAATCGTGCTCTGTAACGTGTACCATGTAACGATGGATAAATCCTTCAACTCTTTCGGGTACGGTGGTGAAAAAACTGTGTCACCTGATAGACTAACGATAAAGACGGCTATAATGTTTGAAGTTGGGTGGTACGAGAAGTTTTTCATCGGTATAAAATCTATATTAATAATCTGTGAATCTATGTTACATTAATATTTAGATTGAAATCTGTGAAATTTTATTGTGAAATTAGAATGTAGCACTAGTGCAAAATATTGTAAAATCTATATTATCGATCTATGAATCTATACCATGATAAAACTATATTTAAAATTTATAAAATTTCATTGTAAAATTAAAGTGCACCACTAATATAAAATATTGTAAAATCCAAATTAAAATTTATAAAATTTCATTGTAAAATTAAAGTGCACCACTAATATAAAATATTGTAAAATCCAAATTAAAATTTATAAAATTTCATTGTAAAATTAAAGTGCACCACCAGTGTAAAATATTGGAAAATCTATATTATGATAAAATCTATATTAAAATCTACAAAATTTGACTGCAAAATAAAAATACACCATCAGCATAAATATAGAAAATATACATATTCCTAGATAAAATAGAAATCATGTTTCCTTATTATTAAAAGTGTAAAAATCAAGAGATAAAGAAAGAAAACCTAATTTAATCATTTTGTATTGTATAAACAGTGTCATTGGTCTCCTTAACCCTTCCACTGCTATTGACGCCAATAGGCACTTTGAAAATTAGTTCGCACTGTACTATTCGCCCCTTTTTTTCGCATTTCTACCTTAATTTAATCCTTCGTAGACTTTCACCTTAATTTAATCTTTGCGAACTTCCACTTTAACTTAAAAAAAGAAAAATTTGCAAAGAATACGAAACAAAAATTTTTCGATCCGTCACATCACGGTCACCTACCAAAATTTACCACAGTGAAAGGGTTAAAGAAGCTGATTAAAGCGATAAAACGAAGAAAAAATGTTACACAAACGTAGTGTGTCCTCGGGCCCCGTACCCGAAAGAGTTAACCGATCGAAATTGCAGTCCCGGTGATCGGTCGCCTCTAAATTACAGCTCGATATAAAATGGCGGGCGTAGCAATAGGTTCGCTGGGGGAAAGTAGATTAGAAAGAAATTTACGGGCGATGGTAACGAAGTTGGTAACGAGGCGAGCCCGCGGGAGTCCATCTAGCCGGTGATTACCATGATAATTCTTTCGCCGTCGCTGAAAGCCGATTAATTCGCTGGACGTCTGAAGCAGGGGGCTTGCCACATCAAAGCCGAAGCTATCCGAGCGGGAGCAGCGGATCCGGAGGAAGTATGGGCCGATTGTTCACAAGAAATTCGTCTGTCAGCTCTCAAAGCTCGTTGGAAGGGGCGTCTGGACCGTCTAGTCATCGCGGTTCCTCCGCGCAGATTCGACCCTTCGGACCGGATGCACGGTATCATCATCATCGGGATCCTCTCCACGCTGCTTCCTCTTATCCGCCGAGTTCAAGGTTCGATTTTTCGTTTTCTTCTCGATAAATTTCGGATTTTTGTCGTTTTTTTAAAATTTCGAATTGTTCATCGATTAGACAGGAATTAACACTAAACGTACCACGCCCGGTCAAATGACCGGTTCTAAAATTTAATTTAAAACCGTGCAGCTGTTTTTTCCTGTTCTTGTTAAAAATAAAAATGTAAATATGTAATCTTTTTTTCTCATCATTTAAACACTATTTTCCTTTCGGAAAGATATGATTATTTCACGTCCGGTCATTTGACCGCCTACGGTAAGAATGGGTATACATAAAGTGTCGGTACGTTTAGTGCTAATATTGAGAATCCATCTGGATAGAATATTTCATTGCAGAATTTTCGCTGGAAAATTTTGAGAAAATATACAGAAAAATCATCGTTGATTGTGCTTATAAACCGTGCAAAGAAAACTGCAAACGTAAGAAATATTATTGAACAAAAAATGATACAAACTTAGTACGACAGGATTAACAATAACACTTTACGGATTCTTGAAGATACAAGGTTGCAAAGAGAAGCTAATGGACAACACAAATTCTTGAGACATTCTAGTTGTAGATATTAGATATCAAAGGGTTTACGTCCGTAAATAAAGTATTATTATTATTATTATAATGATCTAGAATTTGTTGAGAATCTTTTATGATTTGAGAGTCTGTGCTCTAGAATTATTATTATAATGATCTAGAATT
>NW_017101390.1:12995-23170 GCF_001263275.1 Habropoda laboriosa
GGTACTCGCTAAAAGAAATTGCAACCCATAAAAAACGAAATCGCACAAATCTAAAATTTATAGATACACTGCCGGCCAAAAGTTTCGAATCACCTGCTAATTTGCGGTAAAATTGAATCTGCTGCTAATTTTTTATAGATTTGAAATTGATGTTTCGGGGATCTATAGCATTTTACCTTATTTCGATTGATATGAACGAGGAAAAATTGGTTAAAATATTCTTAAAATTGCTAACTTTATTCTGGAAATTTTTCTATAACTTGTAACGCACAGTGATTTCAAACATTTCGCAAGTGTATATCGTTTAGGGTGTTGAAAGGAAAATATGATTCGGAACGTCATCTTTTCCTCGGAGTAGCCCGAAAAACATACGTGATTTTTGACGAGCAGTGTATATTTTTTACGTAGATATATTCTACATGTCTCGCTACGATGATCATCGTAAATTTCGTGTTAATGGATAGAGTAAAATTTGTGGTAAATTTACGTTAAAAACATTTCGAAATGTTACGAATGAATTATTATTCTACGAAACAGAGTTAACCCAGAGGGATCAAAAGCTTCACAGGATTTTTCATTTGCAATTTACAACTATCGTTGAAATATTTTTATTTCTGTTAAAAAATACTTGCTGTTAAAATCAATCTACCAATACAGATACTCTACAAAACAAAATCGCCCCTTTAGAAATATCATTCGCGCAGAATTGCTTTGTCAGACGAAATTTACCTTAATCAACTACAATTACGCATCTTCCAGGAAATTACAATTCGAAATCCGTATCTCGGTTTAATCTCCGCTTAATTAAACGATACCACTGATTACATCGCGAAACCAATGAGAGTTCTTTTAGCTGAAACACGAAATTAACCATCGAGAAAGAATAATTTCCCAGAGACGAACGAACGGTCGACGTTTAATTCGCCAATATTTCGCGGAGAGAGAGAGGAGAGAAACGCGGAATCTGGTGAATTATCCCGTTGAATTTTCGTTTCGGACGAACAGCCGTTAATTCTTGACGTTTCGAGGTAATTGGATAAATCGGAACGACCGCGAAACATCAGTTTACACAGACAGACGCGTGTCACGATTCCATCGTGAAAATGGAGTCGGTATCGCGGAGCTCAGGCTGAACCGGAAATTCTCCCCCCACTCTGGTCCGGAAGCTCACTGTTTCGCAATTCCGCCGGCACGACTTACCGGTAAATTCGATTTCTCTGTAAAGTTCGTAATTTGTTTGCTGCCGGCGTTACGAGGCATCGTGGATTTCTCTTGTCGTACATGGAATATAATAACGTGGCTCGAGTTATTCTTACATTTACATACGTGTTCTGGTTGTTTTGGGAGAAAATAATGCGCTTTTAGACGAAATTGAAAGGTGTGGAATATTTCCTCGATTTAATTTTACAACTGTGTTGCAACACAACGACGGATTCAACCGTGAGAGACGGGATCGCAGAAAAGAAACACTATTGACAGACTTCCTCTTGCGATGCCCGGTTTGCTCCAATTCCTCGAAACTAGGGGCAGATATTGGGGTATCACTGAGTTAAGACACTGAGGTGGGTGAGGAACGTCGTTACCCTGTTTTCACCTCAATTTATTAAAGTATAAGTGTATGGTCGCATAGGCGTACAATTTGTCCAGAATATACAATCGTTTACTTTGTTAATTGTCCCGGCGGCAGCGGTTCGGCGGGTACGTCGCGATGGTCGGTAAAGGAACAAACTGTCCGGAGGTGTAGGTGTACTAGGTTTTTATATTGTTAGGACAGGTAGACAGGAGTAGCGATAGATAAAGATAGAAGTGGAGAAAGTGGTGGAAACGGAAACGTGCGCTTCTTAGGCCACTCGAGGACGAAGGCAAGTCTTAATCCGGGGAGAGACAAAAGAACGGAAACTAAAATCTGAAGTTCGCGTGGAAGAATAGAACGAGGTTCGGTAAGGGTTTGTTGACGGCGACGTACCCGCCACAACACTTAGGGATCGTCGTTGCGTGAAACAGAACTTCATTTAACAGAGATTTTTGATGATACGTGACGTGTGCGTGGTAGAATGGAGAATGAACGCGGAAGTGGAAAAAATAGGGTTATTCAAGGGTTCTGGGAAGATGGACTTTGGGTTGTGACTATGTAGGAGAGTTGGAAGGTGAAGAGTCCAGTATGAGTAATGATGAAAGTGGGTGACTAGTTGTGAATACAGATAGAACTAAGGACTAAGAATGAAAATATTTGAGGGTGTAACACTCTGTAATATATAAAGTTTAATACGACAGCTATTTACACCGCGACACAACGTGGACGCGCGTGGAGAACAATGGAGAATCGGCCACTCGTCACTTATTGGTGATGCACGCACGCATTCAAGCCCCGTATCGCAGTCAGGTCCGTGAGAAAATCCGTCCCGAAGACAGTGAAGCGAGCACCTTGAAGCCACGCCCAGCGCGCTCGGTGGGGAGACGACTCCGCCCCTTTGGGTCTTTCCCTGGGCCTGTTCGCGTAGGGGTGAACAGGGATCGGCAGGACGACGCGTACACACTCTTCACGAGACCGTTGAACGCGTACTTTTTGCGAACGACGCTCAGATAGTTTAGTGTAAAATACACTGTTGCGAGAACGTAGAAACGTTTAATTAATTTTACGCCCACGCTACTCCGAGTTAGAGTACTTTCTGACAGGTCCCATTGCCAACAAACTGACTAACTCGAAAATTGACATTTTCAGGGTAAGTGTGTCAGAAATAATAAGTAAATAATAATAATAATAATAAGTGTGTGGGTAATTGTAGCAGTAAACTTTTGTATTTGGAAATGTCAGAATATACAAATTTGGTTAAATGAATAAATTTGGAAAGATGAAAGTTAAATAAATAAGTTTGAAAAGGTAAACGTTAAATAGAAAAATTTTTGACACATTTAAATTTTAAAATGCGTTTTTTTTTAAATTAACGAATTTCAGATGTTCAGTTGTAGCATTAAAGTGACGATTTGATTGTAGAAAGGTAGCAATAATGTTGAATTTTTTATTCTTCGATATTTTTATACTTTGCCTGAACGGTGAATAACAAGATATCTTTCAATGAAACACGGAGTGTATTATATAGATTTTAGATTTTTCCGTGGAAATCGATTTAAATAAATCTGCCTTCCTTGCGAGGAATGAGATTAAATTGCTTTTCGTATAATTCAATTTTCTTCTTCGGGAAATTCTACATTGATCAGTCGATACTAACTTCACCGGATAAAATAGCTTGGAACTTTTTAAGAGTTCTAGTTTCTGTTTTTTTTTTCTTTTCGTAATAATTTTGCAATTGGTATGAGAATCGATTCCAGAACCGTTTTGAAACCGAGATAGAACCGGAAAATAGATTTTAGAACCGATATGGAACCGAAAAAATAACGGTTTTAGTGTCGATATGGAATCGACACAATAACGGTTTCAGAACCAATATAGAACCGAAAAAATGGCTGTTTTAAAACCAATATAGAATCGAAAAAATAACCGTTCTGAAACCTATATGGAACCTAAACAATAACGGTTCTAGAATTGATATAGGACCGAAAAAGTGACGATTTTAGAACCAATATAGAACCGAAAAAATAACGATTTTAGAATTGAAAAAATTACGATTCCAAAACCTAAAAGATAACGTTTCTATGACTGAAGTAGAACCGAAAAAAAAACGGTTCTAGAGTCAATGTAGAACCTAAAAAATAACGGTTCTAGAATTGATATAGGACCGAAAAAGTGACGATTTTAGAACCAATATAGAACCGAAAAAATAACGATTTTAGAATTTAAAAAATTACGATTCCGAAACCTAAAAAGTAACGGTTCTAGAGTCAATATAGAACCGAAAACATAACGGTTTTAGAATCAATATAGAACCGAAAAATTAACGATTTTAGAATTTAAAAAATTACGATTCCGAAACCTAAAAAATAACGGTTCTAGAGTCAATATAGAACCGAAAACATAACGGTTTTAGAATCAATATAGAACCGAAAAATTAACGATTCTAGAACCGATATGGAACCGAAAAAATAACGATTCCAGAACGAATACGGAACCAAAAAATAACGATTCCAGAACTGATACAGAACCGAAAAAATAACGATTCCAGAACCGAAAAATGACCGATTTTATATCCGATAAAATAACTATTCTAGAACCAATACAAAACCGAAAAAAAACGTTTCTAGAACCAACATACAACCGCAAAAATAACGATTCCAAAATCGATATATACAATATAGAACCAACATAAAACGTAAGAAACAATGACTTCAGAACCGATACGTATAGAAACCGTAACCGTAACAAATACAACGAAAAACTTCAGTCCCTCGTAACAATTATCCGGAACAAAGAATCCCCGTAACAATTCGAAGAACCGAAATCGATAACACAATTATTTTCAATCCCTGCTTAAAGGTGTAAAACTCGGTTCTATAAAGAGATAAAGTAACTCTGTTAATTGGGTCAAGCGGTTAATTTGGACAACGTGAGCTATTATCAGTGGTTGCTTTCAGTAGGCCCTGCGATCATGCCTGCTCGGTCGCCTGTGTCTATTAAGTGGAAGCGGATTTACTCGTATACATAGTTTAATATCTTCCGGGTATATGTAATATATACAAGACTCGGATTGAATGTTTCCATTAGAGTTATTAAACGATATATCCGACAAACGGTACCCAGCTTTTGTTGAATCTCCCATGGAATCTTGTTAATTGCCCCGGGGCACGATGACCGGCAACGTATCGCCGTTTAATGAACTCTTAATCCGACAAAGAGAACCTCGGAAAAGTTCAACGAACCCGCTGGGTGGACATGCTGACCAAATTCGAGGATAATCGAGTAACGGGTAATTGAATTTTTCCCGCGGATAATCGCGCGGTGCTCGTCAAAAACGAACAAGACTTTCGTAAAAAATTGTCACCTTTTGAAAATATTTTTTAATTAAATGTACATCGCGGTGAATTCGATTCTCTAACTCAAAGCATTCTGAACAAATAGGAAATTTGTTTCTTCACGCCCGGAAAATAATAGAACAAAAATAAAATTGATCACTTTTGGCACATCAAATAGAGAAAAATGTGAGCGTTAAAGGGTTAGAATAATAACAGTTATAAGTATATTGTACTCGAAAAATAAATAATAAATATGAATCTACACTGCAACCATTCGATACAATAAACGTCTACGAGAGAACACTTTAATCTCGTTGCACGGATACACTTCATTTTTCCACGTTTCATCGCGTTTAATTAAACACACCTCTAGTTCTATCGCTTTATACGTTATTTCACCGGCGATTAACTGCCGCGATTCATGCATATTACAATGCTTCTCTACTCACCGCCCTATTATTTCTCATATTATTCTATAATCCAGAAAATTCACGTGCACCAATGCACACCTGATTCCTGAACACACAGATCACCATCACCTGGCCGTGCAGCATCGCTAGATGCACGCTGTGGGAGCCCAGCCAGTTGTTCCGGAAGCCTTCTGAGCAGCAATACATCACCCTCTCAGAGCTCTCTGTCGTCTCTGGCAACAGGTGTGAGCTCTTCCTGCGGTGGTTGCTCGATAAGCGTTGCCCACGGTGCTTCCAGATCAGCTGGCCGAAGTCTTTCACCCCTACTTATTCCGCCGTCGCGCATTTCCGGAAGGTGAGGTCCTCGTCCTTCAGAATCGTTTTTACCGGATCGAGTGAAAATTCCACGTGAAATGTATGTAATCGTTCGAGGTTGAAAGAATCAATTTTTTTAAATTCGCTTCGTGAAAATTCCTCCGTGAAATGTATGTAATTGTTCGAGGTTCAAGGGTCTTCCTACTGTGACGGGTTGAGAAAATCAATTTTTTCTTTTCTCTCTGCATTTTCTTATACAGGGTGTCTGTTTTATCTCGATACAGTGAAATGTCTTTTAAGGTAGCGATGTTAGGAGAAGAATGTTTTAACGAAAGTTGTTTGGTACGAAGGGAGACATTATGTGGTATAAATATTGTTTTCGTACCGGGTATGGTGGGTGAGATTTCAAAGTCAGTTTAATTTTTTTTAATGGAATGCTATATTGTTTTATACATAATACGATAGTGTATGTTAAGACGAGTTCAACGAGGTGCGAACATAGTCATTTCCTTTCGTGGAAGGTCGTTGAATTGCGAAAAACCGGGAGCCGGATCACCACACGTTCCTCACTGTCGCGTCGGCCCGCTAAGCCATCTGGAAAATGTGTCCGGGAAGTTTTGAAGCTTAATTCTCGAAATTGGGAGAGGTATATGCCTTCTAAGGAAGCGGTTTTCTGTAGTCTTGAGCTGTAGTTGAAACTTTAAACGCGTTTTTCTCGAAACAGGATTTTTGAAACTGGCTGACATGATTACTGAAAAACCAGGAATCCAATCCACTCGAAATTTGTCAGGTATATTCGGTAAATGTTGCTTTATCGTCTGAATTAGAATTGTGCGAATATTTTCAAAATTCAGTATTTGTGGTAAAAAAAACCATTGTTTTTGCTAAAATCGAAAGTAATTTCTTTGAAACCTTGCCGTTTCTTTATTTCTCAATATTTTTTTATTATTCTAGTACAGACGATAGCCACACGTCTACGGATTGAGAATACGTTTGCATTTTGTATTTTGGATAAGTAGAACGTCTGATATCGTGTCAGCCATCGTGAAGGATATTTTTCAAGGCGCTCTCTTCACGGTGCTCCTATTCTACAACAAACGGATATTTTCACTTGTGAAAAATATTTCTGTGTTCTCAAAAGATGGTAGAATAAGCGCACAAATTTGTAAAAGGATAGGTGCAGCAGTTGCTTCGTTATTAAGTATTCCTCAGCCGTCGCAGTAGGAAGACCCTTTAAACACACGGTTATACCTAGGCGGTGTGAAAATGATCGTTGAATATCGAATAATGATAAAGTGAGAATTAATTGGAAGCGACGAGTGTAAAAAGAATTGCGTATAGAGCTATCGAGCTCCGTTTTTCTCGCAATTATGTTTATGTTATGTTTCAATGTTGCAATTATGTTATGTTTCTGTCCAATATCATTCCAATGTATTCCTTGTTTTCTTTTCGAAGATTAGCGAGAATTGTACAATGGTGGGCTGTGTAAAATAGGGCAGGTAATTTGTAATTTAAATGGTTTCGAAGGGTTAATAAGGTGGAAGACAAAATTTTTTACAAATGCCATTTTTTTTCTGTTCCTTTTTTAAAGGTCGTCTATGTTTTTTTAAATGAATGTATATGATTTTTCTGGTGTACGTTGTAGCAGACGGTGATGTGCATTTAAAATGACCTGGGATTCTGAAATTTCAAAAACTTCCTTTCATTTTTTTACATTTCTTCCATCAGGAAATTTTTTTTACAAATGCCACTTTTTCTGTTTCTCTTTTAAAGCTCATTCATGTTTTTCTCAAGTGAATATGTATAATTTTTTCTAATGTGTATTGTAGCAGACAGTGACGTGCATTGAGTCATGCATAATAACATAATCTTAAATCAAACGTGATTCTTCCTCTCATTTTTTCTCATTTCTTCCATCAAGAAAATTTTGTAACAGACATTGATGTGCATTTGAACTTGCATAATAGCATAACCTTAAAATGAGCTTCGACTCTGAAATTTCAAATCAAACGTGAAACTTCCTTTCATTTTTTCCCATTTTCCCATCCATCCACCCTTGGAAACCATTTTAATTGTGTAGTGTTAGATATAAAAATGTGGTTTATTATAATGTATTAGAATTAAAGTTAAGGTAACAGGACTATACATATACGATACGCTCGACTTCCAACTCAACACTGTCCTTTTCTCCGCAGGGAAAACTATCGCTGACTCTCGACTTCTTCTCCGCCACACCCTCATAAAACCATCGGCGACGCATCGGCCGATCGCCCGATGGGCCTGGTTCGTCGCTTTCCCTTTTACTGCCTTCTTCCTGTTCTTAAAACTATTCTTAGAAACTAGATAAAACGCTTAAAACTACGATACTACAATTATGTATAAAAAATTTTCTCGCACCACTGTAGAGCACAGAAGATAAGTGTCCTGTTTTACTTGGCCCACCCTGTATAGCGTTATTTTTCATCGCACAGTGTTTTCGTTCGAAATATCTCCTCAATATGGATTGTTCCTAACCTACAATATTTTAACAGAGTATATTTTTATGTAACAGCGACGGTGGACCACCTCCTCCAGCATCGCCATTGGGTTCCATACAGCCTGACCTCTATCAACGAAGAGACGGTCCCATATACCTCAAGGCTCGCGGGTTCGTATAATTTTTTACCATTTGACACGCTTCTTCGATCGTAAACTTTCTCTACCCACCCTCTCTCTACATCAGCATGATTAATTACTCGTGTCAATAACAGAATTTACCGAATATATCAAAGAAGTTTCGGGAACTTCGTTAACTGATTTGAATTTAAACGTAAGAAAATCTAAGTAGAACCGGTCCGTGTATGGTCAGACAGAGCTTCTTCGACGAAAAACTGTTTCGATGCATTCTTTCAGGAAACTGGCCCGAATACAGATGCTCCAAATTAATCGAAACTTCGAAGGAATATATTGACCTAGTAACAATCTCATTTGCGATTCTTACGCTGCAACTTCTACCCTTTGCTAACTTTATAACGAAGTTTCTGAAATATCCTGTACACTGTGTACGTACATACAGCTCGTAACACGGCTGTCTGTGATACAACGTTGTTTTAAAGTCAGTTAACCCTTTCGTGACTGAATTATTTTTTTTCTTTTTTTTTTTTTAAGAATTTCTTATTTATCTACCGATCGTTATTGCGTTTGTAATTGACGTTATACAAGCCGCACATTTACTAAAACGGTTAACTTGGAGAAACAAAAAGTAGGGAAAATTGATGAAATTATGTGTGTCACTCAGAATCTAAAATGATCGACTTAATAAAATTAAGTTTATTAAATGTTTTTTATTTATGAAGAATTAAACACCAAGCATGTGCTTTGATATTAAAATTGGAAGAATATGAAAAAGTGGAGTTAGTCGTTTTGGCTTCTGAGTGGCTCATGTATGAAATATAAATTAATATTAATATTTTTTACACCGTCTCAAATATTAATATTAATATTCTTCATACCGTCTCAAATATTAATATTAAAATTTGTTACACCGTCCTATTTTTCTTTAAGCATCAATCAAGTGCTTTACCACTAAAATTTAAAAAAATTCAAAAACTGAAGTTAACCACTTTAGCTTCTAAACCCCTCATACACAGATCAATTTTTCTACTCAATCGCACTACTCAACTAGAACACGTGCCACCTATTAGTCACGAAAGGGTTAAAGAAAATCACAGTGTACAAATAACACTTACCTGTTGTTTGACGGCAATTTTAACACCCTTATCAACGTGTGTTACTTATCACTTACATATTTTCGTACGATCGAAACCGGTAAAAACTTCGCTTCGTGTAAAATATTATTCGATGACCTACATGTCGATCTACTCCTGCCTAAACGCGCACAGTATCTGAAAAGATTGAATTACGGCTATTTTATTTGACTTAGACACGAGACACACGGATGATTAATACCCCCGGTCAATGTATAGCGGCAAGGCACGCGTTAACGTTTCGTATTGCTGTGTCTATTAATTGGAGCGTGCGATACTTGTATAATTAAAGCAGCGTGCACAAGTAGATTCGTGTTTATCGTTAAATATACGGGGACCAGCATGCAACGGCTATCGAACGAAAATAACCGATAATTAAGTATTTTCTGCTTGACTTCGTAGCACGATTGTTATTACGTCGTGTCGTTGTCGATGTGTCGCTGATTCCAAGTGGAAAAAATCACATTTTTTGTTATGTTTGATTGGATAATTGAAGGGTGCTTGTAGAAAATAGTGCTAAAAATCGAATTTTTTCTCCTGGACGAAGAGAAAAGTTAGGTGATTTTATATTATTTGCAAAATTTGATTCGTTTTTAATACTAAATGTGACTAAGAATACAGTAACTCTAATGCATCGCAGAATTTTCTATTTTTTGCGTTCATTTGGACGAAATTCGTGAGAAAGAAAATTGTGTTTGTAGGAAATTTTGTATTAGCCACTTCTTTGTTGTAAAGAAAACTCAATCTGTCGTTCATTTGAAATTTTCAAGAAATTGAAATAAAAATTTTTAAATTA